>NW_027513021.1:0-295798 GCF_048772815.1 Callospermophilus lateralis
TATCTTCCTAATCCTACTGAATATCCCTTTTTGACCTGATGTTCTCTTCTAAATTCTATCATCCACTGTACAACGTCCTATGCCATTGTAATTCGAATTATCTGAGACATCTTTGCAGAACATAATTCAAAGCTAAGTATCTCAATCAAGGGCAAAACCCTTCTGGGCTTCAAATCATACCTAGATTTCTGTTTTCATACTTATATTTCACCTATATATTCTTGTAAATATCGCAGGTTCCCAAAACCATTATTCATCGCACAGAATGATTCCTAACCCAAATCAAACCTGTTATTAACCCTAAGCATACACTGTTCCATCAATCTATCTTTACAATAGAGCAGGGACAGAGTTGGTCTTACAATACAGGAATTTAGGGTATCTTCCACCTGCTGAAACCTCAAAGGTCCATGCAGAAATGATCCCTGGAGAAGACTTAGGCAGCTATGAAGGACCTGAGAGCGCAAAATCATCTTCCATGGCAAAAAAACCGGTCAGGATGAAGTATTGTGTCTGAATCAGTCGCTCTGTTCTTAATGTAGAGAAGATGGACAAAACCAGGCCTGTGTGGAGAGCTGTTCCATGGTGCCTGTGGATGATATACCATTCTAACTTATGACTGAGTCAGAGAAAGTAGGGGCAGCCTCCATCTCATGGGACCCTTGTAAACAACTGTTAGGACAAAGTGGTTGCCAAGGTATTGACCTCATTCAGTTCCTGAAGGAAGTGACCTACCTCACTTCCTTGGTGATGGAACTCTCTGAACTTGGGATCCAGGAAGCCAGCCACCCAGAGCCAGTGCCAGTCCCATTCCCAGTGGGCACACTTGTTTAAATTTTCCAAGGACAGAGTCAGTCTTTCTTGGTACCTCCTGATGTGAGGATGACCAAATGCTAGGAGAACTCTGAAGAGGGGCCTTTCCTGAGGAAGCAGGTAGTGGCTCATTGCTGGCTCCTGACAACTTAACAGAGTTGGCAAAAGGGACCTGATCTGATACAGGACAGGCCATTTGGGGGGAACATAGTATGGTCCACCAGTCAGAGGACACTCCGGATAGTCACAGACCTAGTTGTGGGAATGAGGTGCCTTAGTGGGTGTGGGTGTGAGTTCGTGCTTTTGTCTCATGTTCTGAGAATAGGTAGCAAAGGTGGTTTGTTTGGTTTGGAGTCGACTGTTTCTAGTAAGTCGTTTGAGAAGGCGAGTTTTTCTATGTCTGTGTATCCACTGTGTCCGTGGTTGTAGTTATTAGAAAAGCCAATACATCAATGGAGGTGTCCTGACTAGTAGGAAGCTTCCAGGCATTTATTCTGCCCTTTTTATGAATGGACTGCAGCTTGCCTTATGGATAGACAACACCTACTATCTTCCCAAGTTCCTGTTCACCTCCTGATTTCTGGCCTCTCTCCAGAATAGGCTCATGGTTTTGTGTCCAAGATATGTACCACCTCCAAACTCTGTGACATAGCCATGTACTGGATAGCTGAATGGAATTGGAACATCTCAGAAACCTCAGAGATCAGTGTAACCAGAAAAGTCTCAGTGGAGAAACCCTGCTTTGGGCAATTTGCTTACCTATGGTTCCCTTGCCCTGAATGTTAGGAATGTCTTTGCCTCAGACCACCCGTTTGTGGAGCCTGAAGAAAACAGTTTTCAAATTGAAATGAATGGGCATCACCTGTGGCTCTTTGCTTAATTACTTTGGAAAGGGATGTGTCTGAATCAGCCTCTTGGCCCTGTGTGAGGTTGTGGCTTTGATTCTCAGAACCTGATAGATCTAAAGAAAAATCCCATGTGTGCATCCAAAACCAAAATTGCCAAAAGAGCAGTCATTGCTGATGAAGTCTTTCACCTCCCTCTGTAAGTTTTTTGACCTCTATCAAGTGAGAATAGGAAAGATACACCAAGTCAATTGATGGCTCCTATTGGAAAAATTCTATCACTGATGACAGCATCAGCATAAGTACCCCAACACTACGACAATTCGCTGCAGCAGCAGATAGTTCACAATGCATACAAGTGAGTTCACAATGCATACAAGTGATACATAATCCAGGCAAGTTCTGCAAGCAGTTCAGTGATGGCTATTGCAGAATCTGTAGATTGGTTTTATCTTTGTCTTCACTGGCACTGGGATGAAAATAGGAATTCTGGCAGTAATGGCTAAAGAAAAAATTATGTAACATTCCTGAGGGCACTAAAAGAAAACAATTTTCTTAACAATTTACATTATCTTGAAGAGAATAATTAAATATAATGAAAAGGATAAGTGAAAGTAAACAAGCACGTCTGTTAACCTCCTATTTTTTCACATATTAAGACAATCCTGAACAGTTGTTTTCCCAATTTAAATTAAACAATTTAATTCACGTGAATAAAAAAATGGATATATTATTTCATTAGCACTCATCATATGTGATATATGGACATATGCACATTCAAATATATAACACAAAACACAAGTGTGCACACATAATAAATACATACAACACATAATATAATAGTAAAGGCCTTATAACTTTTTACATGTGAAATCATCATTGCAATGTTTAAAAACTCTATAGTCAAAAAATAGAACTGATAAGCAAAACATTATCCTAGGTCTGTATGAGCTCAAAAAAAACAAAAGAGAACTTCATGATGTGGGAAAGGGCAATAATAAAATAGATATTGAAAAAAGCATCCCTGTTCTGTCGCAGATGTAAGGATAGCCAAACTGGAGTTTTCGATATCAGCTGTTATGGATTTGAGCCAAATCATCTTATTTTGGTCTATTGAAAGCGCTTCAGTTAATCTCTCTGGAATCCAAATCGGCTGCTGTTCTCTTTGTGGAAACACATAAACAGACCCCCGACTCCAGGCAATCACTGGGTCGGGACCTTAGTTAATCTCTCTGGAATCCAAATCGGCTGCTGTTCTTCCTGTGGAAACCAAAAAACAGACCTCCAACTCCAGAAAATTAATGGGTCAGGACCTTTCCATTTTCCTGTTAGAATATCCTTCCAAAGTACCTCGGGCTTATACACATTTTTTGGACACTTATGCCTTTCTGCAGCACTAAGTCCTGAAAATCCAAATTTAAAAAGTTTAGATTAAAAAGGGTTATTTTAATTTTATCTTTGGGGAATTTATATTCCTTCCCAATTCTGTCTTCTTACTTTAATGAGTACATTTTAATAGTGTGATGTGCTCTTTCAACTATGGCTTGTCCCTGTGGATTGTATGGGTTTCCTGTTATATGAGTAATGCCAAATGATGAGCAAAATGGTTTAAAAGAGGTAGAAGTATAACCGGGGGCATTATCTGTTTTTTACTGTTTTGGAATGACCACAGTGGCAAAATTTTGTAAGCAATGAGCTATAACATCTTTAGTTTTTTTCCCCCATGAAGGGAGCCCATCAAAAATCCAGAAGAAGTATCAACTGTAACATGCAAATATTTTACTTTTCAAAATTCTGGCAAGTGTGTGACTTCCATCTGCCATATATGGTAAGGTATCAATCCTCTAGGATTGACTCTAAGATTAAAATGTGGTAAAATGGTCACACAATTTTGACATTGTTTTATTATTTGTCTAGCTTGCTCCTTAGTTATTTTAAAATGCTTTTGTAAAGTATTAGCATTGATATGGAACTTTTCATGAAAATTTATAGCTTCTTCTAGTGTAGAGAAAATATGTATGTATGTCATGTGTAGTTTTACCTGCTAAATCATTGCCCAAACTAAGGGCTCCAGGCAATCCTGTATGTGCCAAGATATGTCCTATTAAGAATGGATCTTTTCTGTCCCAGATTAGACTTTGTATACTGGAAAGCAAAGAGAAAACAGTAGAGGAAGGGGAAATCCTACCAGCATCTTCAAGGGATACTATAGCATTAACTATATACTGACTATTGCAAAATAAATTAAACACAGAATCTTTAAACATCACAAAAGCTTATAATACTGCATTAAGCTCTACCTTTTGAGCTGATTGTTGGGGTGCTAAAAATGTAAAAATTTGATCAGGTGTAACTATTGCTGCTGTACCATTATTTGACCCATCAGTGAATATATTTGGAGCATTCATGATAGGTGTTTTCTTGTAATTTTTGGAAAAATTACAGGATGCAATGACCCAAAAGACAATAAAAGATTAGATGGTAAGTGGTTATCAAATGAAACATTAGATTTACACAGGATTACTGCCCAAGTATTTAACTCATTAGCTAATTCATCAATTTGATTCATAGTGTATGGAGTAATAATTTTATTGGGAGAAATTCCAAACACTCCCTTTGCTGCTTTTATTCCTATTAGTATTAATTGTCCCTAAGCCTCAGGATACCTAGTAATAATAGTGTTAGAAGAATAAGATAAATGTATCCATAATAATGGACCTTCTTGCCAAAATACTCCTGTAGGAATTTTTTTTGTTGGTAGCACAATGAATAATAGAGGCATTATTTTATCAAATCTATCCAAATGCATATTTCCCATATATGTTTCAATGATTTTTAATGCCTATCTTGCTTCAGGCATTAACATTCTGGGTGAATTTGGATCAGATGGACCTTTTAGGATATCAAATATAGGTCCCAACTCTCCTGTTGGTATACCTAGATAAGGCCTTATCCAATTAATGTCTCCTAATAACTTTTGAAAGTCATTAATTGATTTGAGTTGATCTACTCGTATTTGAATTTTTGGTGGACTGACCATGGTTGAGGATAATAGAACTCCTAAATAATTAATTGGAAAATTTAATTGTACTTTATCAATTGATATCCCTAGATTATAATTTTTTAATAAGTTTGTAAGTGTGGCATAACATTCTAGCAATGGGTTTTTAACTTGTGTGCTAATAACACATCATCCATATTGTGAAATATTTGTAGTTCAGGATTTTGATTTCTAAGTGGCTGGATTACTTTGTTAACATAAATTTGACAAATAGTTGGGCTGTTAGCCATCCCTTGAGGGAATACTTTCCACTCATACCTCTGATCAGGACCTTCATGATTCAGTGCAGGGATAGTAAATGCAAAACTTGGACTATCCTCAGGAAGAATTGGAAATGAAAAAAAAAAAAACAATCTTTAATATGTATAACTAAAACATACCAAGTTTTTGGCAAAGCAGACAATTGAGGAATCCTTGATTGAGCAGGTCCCAAAATAACCATCTCATTATTAATGGCTCTTAAATCTTCCAATAATCTCCATTTACCAGATTTCTTTTTGATGACAAAAATGAAAGTATAATGGGGAGATACAGAAGGTTGTATATGTTCTTCCGCTAATTGTTGTTTGACCAGGAACTGGGCTGCTTGTATCTTTTCTTTAGTCAGGGTCCACTGAAGAACCCATACTGGTCTTTCTGATTTCCAAGTAATTTTTATTGTCTCAGTGGCCCTTTCTGAAAATCCAACCCATGTCTGTCTGTTGCTTGGTCTATTTGTATTGGTGCTGATATACCTTGATCTTGTTTTTCTAATCTTTGTCCTTTCCTAAAACCTTCTCTAGCCATAATAGTGGGTGCATTTTGATTGATGTTATTTGTTAATGTCAAACCTAATTGATCTAGGACATCTCATCCCCATAAATTTACGTGAAGATGATCCAGTACATATGGCTGTATAGTTCTTTCACATTCTTCAGGATCCTTCCAATCCAATGCCATTGCACTTCTATGGGGATTAGTTGCCACTCCTAGGTCTCAAAGTATTTTAGTGTACTGTTGTAATGGCCAATGTTTTGGCCATTCTTGATGAGAGACGATGCTAACATCTGCACCTGTATCAAGTAGCCCATTAAATTCATGTCCTTGAATATTTAGTTTTAGCCTGGGGCGAGAATCTAAATTTAGAGAAAGCATAACCAAATCTACACCTGTGGAGCCTAATCCCTTGGAACCTCTTTCTACAGCACGACTGGAAAATTGATCATGCAGACTGAGTATTATTAGTAACTGTGCTATTCTATCTCCTGGTGAAATTACTGATATGTCCTTTGGAGAACTGGGTATAATTTTATTTCACCTTCATAATCGGGATCAATTACCCAAGGACTTATCATAAGTCCTTTTAGATTAGAAGAGCTGCGTCCCAATAATAAGCCTACCGTTCCTTTGAGAAGAGGTCCTCTCACCCTGTGTGAATGATTTGAACCCCCATCTCTACAGTTATTACTGATCTGACGGAGGTGCAGATATCTAACCCTGCCCTCCCTCTGATTTGTCTGATGAGGCGTCTGATGGACAATGTGTCCTGGGCACTACACTGATGGGGTTGCTGGGTTCCTCCAGTGCTCTGTATATTTGTGTTTTGGGCCCCAGAGCATTGGGCTCCCCTGTCCATTTTTTGGCAATGGAGCCCAATGCCTTTCTCCATGATATCGTGGATAAACAGCTAGTCCTTGTTCATTTTTGATAATGAAGTACCCTCTATGGTGGTTTGAGAACGGCATTCATTAGCCCAATGTCTCCCTCTATGGCATCGTGGGCAAATACCCACGTATTCTACTCCTTTGGTACCTAGTTTTGTTAAACCCTCTTCCTATGGAGCAATTCCTTTTAAAATGTCCTGTTTGTTCACAATTGTAGCATGTTCCTGGTCTGGCATCTAAAGCCTGTTTTACTGCAGCTGCCACAAATTGCCCTTGTTCATTGATGTCTCTGGCATCTAAAGCCTGTTTTACTGCAGCTGCCATGACTTTCTCTTATTCATTAATGTCTTTACATAATTTAATATATGTGTTTAAATCTTCATGTTTCCATGGTCTAGTGATATCTCTGCACCAACGATTCGCTTGGTCATAAGCCAGTTTTTTATTAATGGCATTGCTTGTTCTGTATTCCCCAAAACTCTGGTAGCTGTTTGAATAAGCCTATCTACAAATTCAGTGTAAGATTCATTAGCTCCTTGTATTACCTTAGATAATTGACCTTGTAAACCTCCATGTCGTTGTAAAGTCTTCCATGCCCTAACCGCCTCTGCAGCAATTTTTGCGTATACGCCAGGATCATATGCAATTGGTTGCTGCTGATCCTCATAAGGTCCCTTTCTAACAACATATCTAGATTTCTCTGAGGATAACCAGTTTCTGCATTATGCCTAGCCGTCTCCTTGCAAAATTCCTCATTGGCAACCTTCCATAAAAGGTATTGACCTCCATTTAGCACAGCTTTACACATATTAGCCCAATCTACTGGCGTCATATTCAATTTGTTAATGGATTCGACCAAGCTTACAATGAAGGGTGCTTGAGGACCATAGGTTGTTACAGCCCCTTTTAGCTGTTCACTATTTTGAAATTTAAAGCATGGTGAATTCGCTGCCCTCCTACCTCAAAATCAGGGCATGTTCATACTTGAGATCCTGTCTCAGGATCCGAACTATCAACTGTGGGGTTTGGGGGCCTCCCAGCATATGGAGGTGGCCTTGTTATTTGGACATTTACATCCTCTGGTGATAGAAAGGTGTTAGTAACAGTCTCCTGTAGAGGAGGCACTGTTGGTTGGACATTTACGCCCTCTAGTGATAGAAAGTTGTTAGTAGCAGTCTCCTTTTGTAACTTTGCCCCTGATGGCTTTTTCTGCCCTAAGCTTTGTTCTTCTATCTTTGTCTGAACTGAAGTCTTTGGACTAAGCAAACCAGATATGAACGTCCTCAATGGCAATGTGCCAACTGGCAGAGTCCCTGGGCTGTTCTTTTACCCCCTTTTAAATCTTCACCATGATGGTTCCATTATGGTATATTTAACAACTCCTTAAAAATCCATGGGCTACATTTTTGTATTGTATCAACGTATGCCCTGACTGTTCTTGACTTTACTGAGATGCCTCCTTCCTCTAACAATTTACTTAACACTCTTTCAGTTTGTTTTTTTTACTAATTTCTGATCCCGTATTTCTACTATAATACAACCCAACAAGACGATGCCAAACAAAACCGAGACAGAATAAAATAAAAAGGGAACAACAAAAAGTCATTATAGCCTTTATATCCTACTGACATGTGCATCCGTCCTTTCTCCCTATCTGTTCCTCAGAAGTAAATATTTTTTTCTCAGATGTGAGCGGTTTTTCATCCATCTCACTCATCTCCATGGACAGGCAACAAAAGTGAAGCAAAACAAAAGAGGAATCTTAAATGGCTACCCATCCTCTCGCCCTTCGCTCAGGGGCGAGCAGTTTACCTTATCACTTACCCTCAGTGGCTCCCCGTGCAAGCCATAAAAATGCTGCAGTCTGGCTGGGCATGATTCAACAGCCACTTTTCAAAAGAAACAAACTTTATTTTTAGAACCACACATGCCAAACAAAACAGCTCGTCAGGAAAAACCCTCAGAGCCCAACTGCCACCACTGGCTTCCTTGCAAAGTTTCTGTCACACCCACAAGCCTCTCCACCTCCCACAATCCTCCTGCTCTTGAGGCTATTTAGCTGGGTCAGGTGGGTGGAGCCAAAAAAGTCCCACAATGAGCAGCTCTGTGGTCTGAAAGGGCAGGGAAACTGCCCAATGAGCATCACCGCAGAGGAGCCAATCAGCTAGATGTTGCTGGGGCCGCTGTGAGCCAATAATCATCTGGCAGGGGAATGTTGCTGGTAGCTGGAAGTTTAATGAGGCCCCTTAAGCTGTGGCTTTCAACAAATTGGTGTCTCCTTTCTCTGTAGACTATTCAGCACGTGTATTTTTATATGCACATATAGAATCCTACCTGTTATCACACGTACATTTTTGTGAGGTTGCTGACTAGGCAGATACAAGTTATGAGAAGAGATCACTCCTCTTAAATACTGTTGGAATTGAAAATTCAACCTATGGGTGAGCTTGCTAGTAGAACAACATAATATATAGATCCATTTTCAGTGAAATCAATATTTTTGCACCTGTGGATGATACATATTTCATGATGAATTTCGATTGGCAAATATATTGCTGGTTTTAATGTCTGTGTGTGTGTGTGTGTGTGTGTGTGTGTGTGTGTGTGTGTGTGTGTGTATATATATATATACTCTCCAAATTTTTCAAAATATGAAATATATGAATCTTATTATACACTCCTTAAAATCATTCATATTTTTGTATGTGGATTTATGATCAACTATTCACAAGATTATTCTCAGATATATTCATCCACCTTAAATACAGATTTGTTTCCTAGTACTGAAGACTAACTTCAGTGGATGGTGCACACAAATCCTAATATTTCTACAGTAAAACCTAGTTCAACATCAATGCAAGCATTTTCCTATGGGACATGATGTGTATTTTGCAGTTCATTTTTATTAAACAGTGGTACATTACTATTTCTTCAGTTTATGCACATCATATGATATATATTTCATCCACAAGTTCACAAATTTATAGGCATTTGTTTCAATTTCAATCACCTCCTGCTTCAGAGCACATATATTCCTCCAGGGTTCTTGACTGGTCTTGTCATGAGACTTCTTTCCAAACACATTATTTTTGATTTTCATAATCATTTTTGAAGCAAAACTCACACACTCTTCATGATAAACCATAACCCTAATATTACCGTTAGATGTATAACTGGTTGTAATGAATGTATGAATATCAATTTAAGATTTCCAGTATATTTTCAGATATCAAATCAATCCACTATTTAAAGTTGGAACCAGTTATATTATTTATTCACAGTATGGTCTATTCATACATTATTTCTATATCCATTGACACAGGGTACTCCACTTTTTTCCCCAATATTTATACGTCTTCAAAATATTGCCCCCAGTAATGGTGGAAGAAATGCTCATGTCACCTGATCTACATATAAATTTTAACACAGTAATATTCTGGACACAGAAAGCAAAAGTCACTCTTATGATTGTAGCAAAGCCTAAAAGAAAAGTGAGCATGGATTACTAAAAATATCCATGTCCCGGTTTCTTAATGCTGTAAAATGTAAATCCTATTGATAAATCCTATGTATTTGTTTCTTTCTAAGATTATATATTCAAACTCAACACTGTTCAAAATGTCTAATCCTATCCCTCACTTTATACGTTGCCTGATTTCTTAATGTCTCTATTGATATCTGCTTTCCTACATATTTTCCCCATTTCATCATTGTGTCTCACTCTTCACATGTGCTGATATTTACATTCACTCTCTTATTGAAAACCAATTGCTAAAAATCTTTTGGTCCAAATCTTATACTCATTGTTGTTTCTAAACCTAGAGAATATCGTCCTAAACCTACGGACTTTCCCTTTGTGACTGGATGTTCTCTTCAACTTTCAATCATCCAAGGTACAAGGTCCTATGTCATTGTATATTGATTTATCTGAGACATCTGTGCAAAACATAATTCAAAGATAAGTAACCCACCCAATGGCCCAATGCCCATCTGAGCTTCAAATCCTGCCTAGATTTCTGTTTTCATACTTTTATTTTACCTATATATTCTTGTAAATATTGCAGATTCCCAGAACGAATATTCATCCTGCAGAATGATTCCTAACCCAAATCGAACGTGTTATTAACCCTAACCATACACTGTTTCCTCAATCTAACTTTACAGAAGAGCAGGGACAGTGTGACCAGGAAAGTCTCAGTGGAGAAACCCTGCTTTGGGCCTTTTGCTTACCTATTTTTCTGTTGCCCTGAGTGTCAGGAAGTTCTTTACCTCAGGCTAACCCTTTGTAAAGCCTGAAGAAAACAGTTTTCAAATGGAAATGAATGGGCATCACCTATGGCTCTTTGCTTAATTTCTTTGGAAAGGGATGTGTCTGAATCAGCCTCTTGGCCCTGTGTGAGGCTGTGACTTAGATTCTCAGCACCTGATGGATCTAAAGAAAGATCCCATGTGTGCATCCAAAACCAAAATGGCAAAAAGTTCACTCATTTTGGATGAAGTATCTTCCCTTCCTCTATTACATTCCTGACCTCCATCAATTGAGAATAGGGATTTTTTGGGTCATATGAGTTCTTCAATCCCTAAAGAGGTGCTTGGGTTTCTCATGATTCCAATTCACATAAAGAATCTGTACCTATCAATCAGAAGTAGTCAGTCAATATTGCTCCCAGAAATGGTGGAAGAAATACTCATGTCACCTGATCTTCATATACATTTATTCACAGAAATATACTGGACACTAAATTCAAAGTTCACATTTATGATTGTACCAAAGCCAAAATGGAAAATTAACATGGATTACTAAAATCATCCATGTCCAAGATTACTTATGCTCTCAAATGTCAATCCTATTGATGACTACATATTTGTTTCTTCCTAAGATTGCATATTCAAACTCAACCCTTTGAAAATGTCTAAGCCGATCTCTCACTTTTTACTTTGCCTGATTTCATAATGTCCCTATTGATATCTGCTTACCTACATATTTTTCCCACTTCATCATTGTGACAGACTCTTCACATGTGCTGACATTTAAATTCATTTTCTAACCGAAACCCTATTGCTAAAGAAATTTTGTTCCAAATCATACACTCACCCTTTTTTCTATACCTACCTACTATCTTCCTATTCCTACTGACTATCCCTTTTTGACTGGATGTTCCCTTCTACATTCAATCATCCAAGGTACAAGGTCCCATGCCATTGTATATTGATTTATCTGAGACATCTGTGCAGAATGTAATTCAATGCTAAGTACCACAATCAAGGGCCCAATGCCCTTCTGGGCTTCCAATCTTACTTGGATTTCTGTTTTCATACACACTGTTCACCTCTATATTCTTATAAATTTCGCAGGTTGCCAATACCATTATTCATCCACAAAATGATTCCTAACCCAAATTGAACCTGTTATTAACCCTAAACATACATTGTTCCCTCAATCTTACTTTACAGAAGAGCAGGGACAGAGGTGGTCTTATAATACTGGAATGTAGGGATCCTCTACCTGCTGAGAACTTCAAAGATCCATGCTGAAAGGATCCCTGGAGAATATGTAGGCAGTTATGAAGGACCTGAGAGAGCACAAGTCATCTTCCATGGCAAACAACCTGGTCAGGATGAAGGGTTGTGTCTTAATCAGCCTCTCTCTTCTTAATGTAGAGAAGATGGACCAAATCAGGCCTGTATGGAGAGCTGTTCCCAGGTGCCTATGGTTGATATACCATTTTAACTTGTGAAATTGTCACATTAAGTAGGGGAAGCCTCCATCTCATGGGACCCTTGGAAGCAACTGTTAGGACAAAGTGGTTGCCAAGGCAGTGACTTCATTCAGATCCTGAAGGAAGTAACCTCACCTCACTTCCTCGGTGATGGAAATTGACATCCAGGAAGCCAAGCACACAGAGCCTGTCCCAGTCCCACTCCCAGTGGTGTCACTAGTTTTGAATTACCAAGGACAGAGTCAGTCTATCTTGGTACATACAGATGTGAGAATGGCCATATGCCAGGAAAGCTCTGAAGAGGGGGCTTGTATGAGAAAAGAGATAGTGGCTCACCACTGGCTTCTGACAAGTCTCAGTGAAGAAACCCTGCTTTGGTACTTTTAATTACCTATTGTTCTATTGCTCTGAATGTCAGGAAGTTTTGTGCCTCAGGCCACCCCTTTGGGAAGCCTGAAGAAAAGAGTTTTCAAATGGAAATGAATGGGCATCATCTGTGGCTCCTTGCTTAATTGCTTTGGAAAGGGATGTGTCTGAATCAGCCTCTTGGCCCTGTGTGAGGCTACGGCTTAGATTCTCAGCACCTAATGGATCTAAAGAAACATCCCACGTTTGCATCCAAAACCAAAAAAGCCAAAAGAGCAGTCATTGTGGATGAAGTCTCTCACCTTCCTCTGTAAGGTTCCTGACGTCCATCTATGAGAATAGGGATCCTTTGGGTCCAATGAGTTCTTCAAAGCCCTGCAGAGACTAGACCATAGGTTCATAGGTTTCTCATGACTCCAATTAACATAAAGAATCTAAACCCCACAGTCATTAGGCCTCAAAATGGAGAATCAGAGCAGTATTAAGGGCAGGCCTCTTTGATCACTCCTGGTTCACAGGAAGTGTGTCCCAGCCACACTGACTTTAGGCAAATGGGGGCAAGGGACCTTATTTTGGATACTGTCTTTGGCTGTGCCCCTCATGAAAAACTACAGCCTGAGGTTATGATGAGTGTCTATATGAAAGAAGATGAGGGCCATGTGGAAGTGTTTTGCTTTTAATTGTGGTCATTTTTGTGGCTGTTGGAAAAGATGATGGGTCCACCTGGTCTTGAACACTGGTGTGGTTCCCCTTAGAGACTGAGTTATGGAATGGACCTCAAAGAAGTATTGCCATGTATTGTTTTGGGATTTTAGGATGCCACGCATTAGAGTTGCCCTTGGAAACTGAGATCTAGGCCCAGGGTGGCTTTCCACAGAGCACTGGGAATCTCAGGAAGAATATCACATGATTTTATTCTTAAAGAATTGGCAGCCATAGTTGCAAGTCAAAACACAAATGGACCACACATTGTAGACCTCAAACGCCTGGCTTAATGTGACCTTTTTGCCTGTCTTTGGGAAGCCTTGCCTGTTAGAATTCTCCAGAGCTTTTATTGAAATGAGCTTCCTCTCCATTTAATGGTTCCTGAATGAATTGAAACCCACAGTGCCTCCAACTTCATCCTTGACAAATGCCTGATAAAAAACATGAAATTTTTGAAATTCCCATGACCACTTCGCACTGTAGAATCTTTGGATGTCCTATTGATGATCACGAGTGTACCAGACAGTGCCTGATTGACTGGGTTTCATGAAAATGGTGTAGAACAGAGATGGCAGTAATTTGGAGCCTGCTGAGTAGTTGGCCTAGAAAAGTGGTGTGAAGGTGTGTGTTAAAAGATCTGTGGTTGGGTGATGTGGATCTGCCATTGGCTTTCAAATGGTTTGTGACTGACATGGTGCAGCCCCCAGACCCTTGTATGTAAAGGCATGTTGTTATATGGAGAGGTTTCAGTGCAATGTTTAGAATCAGATTGCTAAGGTGAAGGGGGCAAGCTATGTGGGATAGAAGCCTGATTGGTGCATTCTCCTGCAGACACTTACCCACCACATGTGACAGAACTCTTTTCAGTACTGTGTCCCAGTTGAACTCTTCGTATTTCATGAAGCAAATACCAAACTTCCAGTGCAGCTGCAAGAAACACAACAAAATTGGAGGATGAGCAAATGGCTTCCAAACTGGAAGACACTTAGCCCCCAGTGACAACAGTTTACCTACAAAAAGAGAATTCAGCACTGCTGCCTCATGTCCTTTGGAAAATAAGAAACCATGTCCTCCAGGTAACATACATGCAGACCCAGCTTAATGGTCTCACTACAAAGGGAGCTAAAGCTCCTGACAACAACATATATTTTAAGTGCCCAACCTCAGAGGCAGTTTCTCAAGAAGTCTTTAGTCCAGCAGAGCTCCATGTTTGTGGAGTTTTACCCTCTCCCTTACATTTGGAAACTCCTCTACCACCTCCAAAGTTGTGAACTCCTGAGCATTTTCCATTTTGATGTGTATTCACAGATTTTCTAACTCTTCTCCTCTAATTGTGTCTTAGTTGGGGTGAAGGTAATGTCAAGGCATTGTTCTGAATGAGAGTGTGAAGATTTTTGGGTAGCACATATTTGCATACACATTGGATTCTTTCTCCAATTTTTCATTTGAAATACTGAATCCCTGACTGTAAGGGGTAGAAGGAATTCTTTTTCAAAGAATAGCCTGACACTTACAAGAAACAGCCCCCAGGGAGACATCCTGTCTGGGAGACATCCTGTAGTCATCTGTGTTCCTGAGACATCCTGTGGCCATCTGTCTTCCTGAAATATTCTGAGGTTATCTCACCTTGTGAAGACATCCAGGAACTGCCGATAAGAGAGCTTTCAAATCTCCAGCATATAAATTCCCCTGTGTGAACAATAAAAGTTTGCATCTTGATCAGAACTTTTGTCTTGCTGTCATCTCTCATGTCTCTTGTCCCTTCATTCCTCCCCATCTAGGTTCGCTACCCACGTTGATGTGTCCTGCAGGCTGGGACAACTGGCGCCCAATGACTGGGGCTCGAGCCTTTGACTGAGGGGGAACCTCGTCCTCCTGGAAGATTTGGACAAGTGGAGCTCACGATTGCCTCAGCAGACACCACTGAGAGACAGATCCAGGAGGACAGTGGGGATGACGCACAGTGAGTGACCCACCATGGGAAAAGCAATTTCGTCACATGATTTGTTTTTGTCAGGCCAAAAGGAATCCTTAAATACATGGGGGCACGTGTTAAGAAAAATGACTTAAAATTTTTCTTTTCATACATTGAAAAATTGTTTCCATGGTTTCCCCTTGAAGGGACCATTGATGGTAAAAGATGGCTTAGAGTAGGAGACATTTTAAAAGATTATTATGAATCTTTTGGCCCAGAAAAAGTGTCTGTTCCTACCTTTTCTTTCTGGAAATAAATTAGTGAAATTCTTAAAAGTTCACCCTTTGACAATGGTACCTTAATACTTGTCAGGATTGGGGAAGAGACTATGCAAAAGACCTCTCGTCCCTTCTCGGCATGCCCATCAGTTAGTCTCCCCAGGACCCTGGGAACCTTTCTGGTCTTCCTCAAAATCCCACCCTAATGAATAAGGCTCCAATGGTTTCCAACAGCCTTTATGCAGTTTCAAATCCCAGAGAAACATTGACCCCTGGGGAGGAGGCTACCTTGGAGAAGGAAGCAGCTCGCTACCATTCAGAAGACCCGCCACCTCTCAGGACCCTGCCACAGCCTATAGGACTTACACATTCCCCTCCCTCCTATATCCCTCCTGCCTTTTGTGCTCTGGCCCTTCAGGGGCCAAATGTCCCCCCAGATATTTTTTCCCCACTTCCCTTGCCTAATCCGGCTCCCTTGAGAGAGTCTCTCCAACATGGATGGGAACAGATCCAATTTTTAAAAGAATAAAGATCCCTTGACTCTGAGCTCTCTCCATTAGCCTTAGGAATGGAGTCAACACAAGCTGACCCACAGTGGTCTAATACAAAGGCGAAGCCGCTCCATCAGCCTGTGCTCGCCTTCCCAGTCACCAACAGTCAGATAGATAAGCCTGCTCAGGCTGAGGTCAAAGACTTACAAGAGGATCAAGAGGAGGAAGCGGAGGAAATGGATCAAGGAGATCAGGACTTAGAGGATGAGAAGTTCACCCCTAGGCAGGAAGGAACCCAGAGTGTCTACAAAAAATTTAGCCTCCATTTTCTTGAAAAACTTAAAAAGGCTTGTGCTCACTATGGCCCCACTGTGCCCTACACGTTGGCTTTATTAGAAAGCCACAACACACAATTTCTTACTCCCAATGATTGAAAATTTTTAGACCGAGCTGCCCTCAGTGCCGGAGACTTCCTACTATGGAATGCAGATTTCAAAGAGCCCTGTCAGAAACTGCTCAAAAAAATTTAACAAAGGCCTCTAAATCCTGGACTTATGTTAAGCTAGTGGGCAATGCAACTTTTGACACTAAAACTAAACAGGCACGTTTCCCTGCTGGACATTTTGCGCAGATTTAGATGGCTGGCTTACATACTTGGAGATGCCTCCCTGAAAGGGCCTCGACTATCACTTCCCTGGCCAGAATTCGACAAGGGCCCTACGAGCCTTATAGCGACTTTGTTCCCCGGCTTAACCTAGCTGCGGAATGCTTGCTTGGACCAAGCGAAAGCGAAAGCACCTTTGTAAAACATCTTGCCTTTGAAAACGCCAACCCAGAATGTCAGGATGTTCTTCGACATCATAAGGATAAAGGGAAACTTTCTGACTTTATTAGAGTCTGTGCAGGGGTGGGTGCAGCCCATGCCATGGGTCTCACTTTAGTGCTCCCTTTACCAAGGCCTTTTACAATCCTGGCTCATGTATTTGCTTTACTTGTAAACAACCAGGCCATTTTGCACGCAAGTGTCCGACAGGCAAACAAAGAGTAAGAATAGCGTCTCCTCAAACTGGAGCTAAACCGCCCCCAGCTACACTTTGTCCTTGATATAGTAAAGCTCATCACTGGGCCAGTGAGTGTAGATCAATGACAAATGCCCTCGGAGAGCCTATTTCTTCCTGCTTCTCAGGAAACTCCCTGGGGCAATAAGATTTGTTCCCTTCCAAACTCCCAACCTACCTCAAAATCCTTCTCCACAATTGGCTCCCTCCAACTACCCACTCCAGGCAGTGCAGGATTGGACCTCTGTACCACCACTGATACAACATTAGACTCAATGCAAGGGCCCCAGATAATACCAACTGGAATTATGGGTCCCCCTCCATCTCATACGTGTGCCCTTCTTCTTGGAAGAGCCTCTACTACCTTAGAAGGTGTTCAGGTCTTCCCTGGCATTAATGATAATGATTTCACTGGAGAAATAAAAATACTGGCCACAGTTATTAATAGAGTTGCGGCCATCCCAGGAGGAAAAAGTCTTGCACAATTAATACTCCTTCCCTTAGATTAAGGGGCACTTCCACCACCCAAACCTACTGTGGGGGACTGCCTCCTTGGGCTCCTCTGAGGTATATTGGGTTCATCCCATTTCTCATAATAAACACACCCTTACCTTACTTATTGAAGGAAAGGAATTCCAAGCAATTTTCGTTACTGGAGTTGATGCGACAATTATTTCTCAAAAATACTGGCGATCAGGTTGGCCCCTCACCCCATCCTTGACTGACCTTAAAGGGATAGGAAAGTCAAAAAATCCTCTGGTCAGCTCTACTGCTCTTAGCTGGACTGATAAAGAGGGTAATAAGGGAACTGTCACTTCTTTCGTTGTTCCTGACCTCCCTGTTTACCTATGGGCCCGAGATATTTTGAGTCAAATGGAAGTTATTCTTGCCAGTCCCAATTCCATGGTGACTCATCAAATGCTCCGTATGAATTTTGTCCCTGGTACAGGCCTTGGGAGGCTGAGACAAGGACTGGTGGGGCTTATACAACCCATAAAAAAAATACATATGGACTTGGATATTTGGATTTTTAGTGTCGGTCCCTGACCCTCCTGTACCCCATGCAGATAAAATTATTTGGGAGACTCAGATCTTGTGTGGGTGGATCAGTGGCCCCTTACCCATGAAAATTTGGAGGCTGCCTCCATGTTAGTGAAGGAACAGGTGGCAGCCCGCCATGTAGAGCCCTCAACCTCACCATCGTACACTCCTATTTTTGTTATCAAGAAAAAATCAGGCAAGTGGTGCCATGTACAAGATTTGTGTGCCATTAATAAAGTTATACTCCCGATGGGAGCACTACAGCCAGACATTCCCACACCAGTGGCTATTCACAAAAACTATTGTAAAATGGTTATGGACTTAAAAGTTTGCTTTTTTATCATTCCTTTACATCCTGAGGATAGACCCTATTTTGCCTTTAGCCTTTCTTGCATTAATATTCAGGGCCCTATGCAGAGACTTCAATGGAAGGTTCTTCCCCAAGGTATGACCAACAGCCCTACTCTTTGCCAAAAATAGGTTGCTCAAGCAGTAGACCCTGTGAGAGAGTGAGGGCCACAAATTTATATTTTACATTATATGGATGATTTGTTAATTGCTGCACCTAATACCCATGACCTTAATAATTGTTACTTGGACTTTTACAAAATCCTCACTACCTTGGGACTACAGATAGCTTTTAATAAGGTTCAAACACAGGACTCTTATAAGAGTTTGGGCCTTAAAATTCTAGAAAATCAGATCCAAATTTCTAAAATACAAGGACGTGTGGACCATCTTCACACCCTTAAAGATTTTCAGAAATTACTGAGGGATATTCAATGTCTAATAACATATTTAAAATTATGCACTTGTGTACTTTTGACCCTTAATGATATTTTGAGAGGTAATTTCCACCCCTCCTCCCATCAAAATCTTACTCCCAAGGCATGACAGGCATTAAACCAAGTAACAGAAGCCATTGCCCAACAATTTGTTACACAAATTTCTTATAACCTTCCTCTGGTTCTGGTTATTTTACACACTCCTCATACACCCACAGGAATATTTTGGCAGCGAGATCCACATTTTAAAAATAAAGACTGCCCCTTGTTTTGGGTCCATTTACCCACCACATCCTCGAAGGTTATTACTGTTTATCTTGCTCAGGTAGCTTCTATTATTTTTAAAGGTCATTTGATTTCTCTACATTTTGGCAAACACCCTGATAATATTTTTATTCCATATACTAAGGACCAAACCCAATTTTTACTAGAGACAAGGGATGAATGTGGTATTGCCCTATCAGGCTTTTGGGAACAATTGATCACTACCTCCCCAAAGACCCCCTTTTACATTTTGTCCAGTTACATCCATTTACTTTTCCTGAAATTACTCAAAAGGCTTCCATTCCTCAATCCCTTACTGTCTTTACAGACGGTTCCTGTAATGGCCGAGCGGTCTTTGTTGTCAATAACCAGCCTACCACCTTTGATACTGTCTATCAGTCACCACAGTTTGTGGAATTGTTTGACATAACACAAGTTTTTATAACATTTTTTATAATCCTGTTAATATTTATAAAGACAGTGCCTACATTGCTCATTCTGTGCACCTGCTGGTGATTTCACCCCCCATTAAGGCTTCTAACAATGCGGCCTTTCTGTTTCACCAGCTTCAGCAGCTAATTCAGGCCAGACAACACCCATTTTTCTTAGGACACATCAGGGCACACTATGATCTTCCCAGCCCTCTAATTTAAGGTAATGCCCAAGCTGATGCACAACTCGTTCCATCTTTCCAATTTTTGTTGGCTCCATTCAAAAGGCCATGGAGTTACACAATATACACCATTTAAATTTCCAGAGCCTTTGATTACTTTGTAAAATTACCAGCAACAGGCACGAGAAATAGTAAAAGCATGCCCTGGTTGTGCTGTCTCCCTCCCCATTCAACACTTGGGAGTTAACCCCCGAGAATTACTGCCCGATCATTTTTGGCAAATGGATGTTACTCATTTTCTTGAATTTGTAATAACCAAATATATACACGTTTCTGTAGATACCTTCAGCGGCTTTATTTTTGCATCACCACATTCTGGAGAGGCTACCAAAGATGTCCTTTCTCATCTTGTTTCAGCCTTTTCTGTTATGGGTAAACCAATACATATTAAAACAGATATTTATCCTACATTTACCATTGCCAAGTTTAAACAGTTTTGTGCTACCTTGCAAATTTGTCATACTACTAGAATTCCATACAACCCTCAGGGCCAAGGCATTGTGGAACTTGCCCACCTTAACTTAAAAACTTGGCTATCCCTCCTTAAGGCTTCCTCCCTTGTATTTACCACACCCAGGCATCGCCTTAACAATGCATTATTTGCCCTTATTTTTCTTACCCTAGACAATGAAGGCGATTCGGCAGCAGACAGACACTGCCATCCCTCGTCCAATTCTGTTCGCCCACCTGTTATGTGACACAATCCACTTACAAATAAATGGAAAGGCCCAGATCCTGTCCTCATCTGGGGAGGAGGCTCAGCTTGTGTTTTGGACCAAGATCAAACAGCCCCAAGATGGTTACCAGAACTCCTGGTTAAACAGGTTAATGACTTACCTCAAAACAGGGACAGAGGCACTCCTCATGAGGACAAAATTTCCTCTTTTTCAGATGCAGCCAACAATCTGCCAGCCTTGGAATAACAGTTCCTGTGGGCACAGGTACACTGGCTTAGGCACGTCTATTCACTCTTACCATCGCCTCTCTCAACAAATTATAAACTCTATCAGGAACAACTGATAAAAACTCTATCAGGAACCATTAAAGATTTGCAGGACCAAATAGACTCCCTGGCAGAAGTGTTCCTTCAAAAAAGACGAGGCTTAAATTTGCTGACAGCTAACCAGGGAGGTATTTGCTTGGCCTTAGGGGAACGATGCTGCATTTATGCCAATAATTCTGGCATAGTATGCACTAAAATTAAGCAGCTTCAAGAAGATCTAGAAAAGAGATGAAGGGAAATATTTGAAAATCCCCTCTGGACTGGGCTTAATGGATTTTTACCCTACCTTCTTCCCCTATTAGGCCCTTTGTTGGGTTTACTTTTAATGGTGTCCCTAAAACCCTGCATTATAAACAGGCTGGTACAATTTATTAAAGAACAGATTAATATTTTGGCCTCTAAGCCCATACAGGTCCACTATCATTGCCTGGATATGGAAGACTGTGCTGCCAACATTTAAAAGGATGTTCTACCCTCCTCACAAGCTTATTTCTTAAGTTTACATCCCCACAGATCTCGCTTTCTTACATAAAACTCTAAGTAACAGCTCTGACCAATGATCTTCTGCACTTGCCATAAGGGTTCGTCCTCCATGGGCCGCTCCACTTGGGGGAGGACGCACCCATGGAGTGAGGACGTTAGGGCATAATAACGGAGGGTGCAGGAAGGACTGCAGGAGGATGGATCCATGGTTCCCAAAATCCAAGTCTTCTGAGTGACACGCTCTGGTGCATGGCAGTTGGCATGCTTCCCCCTCAAAGCCGTCTCCTCAAAAAACATGCCAAGGCCACCACGAAATCTAGTAAACATGCTCGATCAGATCAGGAGATATTCTAAGGCCTGCTAGAGAAACAGAGCCTCTATAACCCCTAAAACATTGGCCTGTAAGGTATGGTCAAATATTTTATATAAGAAAGGGAGGAGATGTCAGGGGCTAGAAGGAAGTTCTCCTTCAAAGAATAGCCTGACACTTACAAGAAATAGCCCCCTGCGAGATATCCTGCCTGGGAGACATCCCGCAGCCATCTATCACCCTGAGACATCCTGCAGCTATCCATCTTCCTGAAATATCCTGAGGTTATCTCACCCTGTGAAGACATCCAGCAACTGTCGATAAGAGAGCTTTCTCATCCGCAGCATATAAATACACTGTGAGAACTATAAAAGTTTTCAGCATGATCAGAACTGTTGTCTTGCTGTCATCTCTCATGACTCTTTTCCCTTCATTCCTCCCCAACAAGGTTCAACGCCCACGTTGAAGTGTCCAGCCGGCCCGGACACCTGACACTAAACCATAACCTACTAGACTCTGACTACTAATACTAATATGATGGAGAAAAATAATCCAACAGAATGGAAATGCAAGCAGTACAGATGAGGCATGGTGTATAGTTGGACTTGCCTTTTGAATGATATAGGGTAGGTGTTATAAATCTAGCTAATTTATAATTGAAATAGTTCTCCACATGTTTTTAAAGTTAACAAATATGTGAATACCTGTCTCCCATTCTCTGTAGCCAATTCAGCACATGTATTTTTATATGCACATATAGAATCCTACCTGGTATCACACGTATATTCTTCTGAGGTGTCTGACTTGGCAAATACAAATTGTGAGAAGAGATCACTCCTCCTAAACTCTGTTGGAACTGAAAATTCAACCTATGGGTGAGCCTCCTAGTAGAAAATTCAACCTATGGGTGAGCCTCCTAGTAGAACAACAAGCCATACATAAATCCATGTTTAGTAAAATAAATATTTTTGCATCTGTGGCTGATGTACATTTCATGAAGAATTTCGATTGGCATATATATTGCTACATCGTATTGTCTGTTTTTATTTTTTTAATATATATATATATATATATATATATATATATATATATATATATACGATCTTCAAATTTTTCCAAATATAAAATATATGTGTCTTATATACACTACCTAAATTCTTTCATGTTCATGTATGTGGATTTATAATCAACATTTCACAAGATTATTCTCAGAAATATTCATCCACCTGAAATACATATTTGTTTCCTATTACTGAAAACTAACTTCAGTGAATGGTGCATACAATCCTAATATTTCTACATTAACTGACCCTGTTTAACATCAATGCAAGTAGATTCCTATGGGACATGATGTTTATTTTGAAGTTTCTTTTATTCAACACTGGTACAATACAATTTCTACAGTTTACGAACATCATAGGACATATATTTCATCCATAAGTTCAAAAATTTATAGGCATTTGATTCACTTTCAATCATTTACTGATTCAGAACACATGTATTCCTCCAGGTTTCTTTACTGGTCTTTTCATGAGACTTTATTTCAAACACATTATTTTCAATTTCCATAATCATTTTGAAGCAAAACTCACACACTCTTCATGATAAAACATAACCCTAATATTACCATTAGATGTATTACTGGTTAGAATGAATAATTGTATATCAATATAAGATTTTCTGTATATATTCAGATATCAATTCAATCTATTATTTAAAGTTGGAACCAATTATATTATTTATTCACAGTATGGTCTATTCATGAATTATCTCTACATTCATAGACAAAGGGTACATCTATTTGTAACCCCAATACTAATTTATTCGTCTTCAAAATGTTGCTCCCAGAAATGGTGGAAGAAATACTCATGTCACCTGATGTACGTATGCATTTATCACAGTAATATTCTGGACACAATAAGCAGAGGTCACACTTATGATTGTACCAAAGCCTAAATGGAAAGTGAGCATGGATTACTAAAAACATTCATGTCCAGGTTGCCTAATGCTCTCAAATGTCAATCCTATTTATGACAACATATTTGTTTCTTCCTAAGACTATATATTCAACCTCAACTCTGTTCAAATGTCTAATCCTATCACTCACTTTATACTTTCCCTGATTTCCTAATGTCTCTATTGATGTCTGCTTTCCTAAATATTTTCACCAGTTCACCATTTTGACTAACACTTCACATGTGCTGACATTTACGTTCACTGTCTATGTGATACCCTATTGCTAAAGAACTTTTGGTCCAATTCCTGTACTCACTCTTCTTCTGAAACCTACAGAATATCTTCCGAATCCTACCGACTATCACAGTTTGATTGGATACTCACTTCTACATTCAATCATCGAAGGTACAAGGTCCTATGCCATTGATTATTGATTTATCTGAAACATCTTTGCAGAACATGTATCAAAGCTAAGTATCCCAATCAAGAGTGCAATGCCCTTCTGGGATTCCAATCTTACCTAGATTTCTGTTTTCATACTTATATTTCACCTATATATTCTTATAAATATCACAGGTTCCCAATACCATTATTCATCAAGCAGAATGATTCCTAACCCAAATCAAACCTGTTATTAAGCGAAACCATACACTGTTCCCTCAATCTAACTTTACAGAAGAGCAGGGACAGTGTTGGTCCTAAAATAGAGGAATGTAGGGAATCTTCCACCTGTTGAAAAACTCAAAGTTTCATTCAGAAGTGATCCCTGGAGAAGATATAGGCACCACTGAAGGACCTGAGAGAGCAAAAGTCAACTTCCATGGCAAACAACCTGGTCAGTATGAAAGGTTGTTACTGAATCAGCCTCTCTGTTCTTTTTTTTATTATTGGTTGTTCAAAACCTTACAAATCTTTTGACATAACATATTCATACATTAGCATACATTAGCTTCAAGTGATTTATGAACTCCCATTTTTACCCCAGATACAGATTGAAGAATCACATCGGTTACACATCCACATTTTTACATAATGCCATACTAGTAATTGTTGTATTCTGCTACCGTTCCTATCCTCTACTATCCCCCCTCCCCTCCCCTCCCATCTTCTCTGTCTACCCCATCTACTGTAATTCATTTCTCACCTTGTTATTTTCCCATTCCATTCACAACCTCTAATATGTAATTTAGTATAACAATGAGGGTCTCCCTCCATTTCCATGCAATTCCCCTTTTCTCTCTCTTTCCCTCCCACCTCATGTCTCTGTTTAATGTTAATCTTTTCTTCCTGCTCTTCCTCCCTGCTCTATTCTTAGTTGCTCTCATTATATCAAAGAAGACATTTGGTATTTGTTTTTTAGGGATTGGCCAGCTTCACTAAGCATAATCTGCTCTAGTGCCACCCATTAGAATATGGACCCAAACAGTCCTGTTTGGAGAGCTGGTCTTGGGTGCCTATGGTTGATATACATTCTAACTTGTGAAAGTGTCACAGTACGTAGGGGCAGCCTCCATCTCATGGGACCCTTGGAAGCAACTGTTAGGACAAAGTGGTTGCTAAGGCAGTGACCTCATTCAGTTCCTGAAGGAAGTGACCTCACCTCACTTCCTTGGTGATGGAACTCTAAGAACTTGTTATCCAGGAAGACAGGCACCCAGAGCCTGTCCCATTCTCAGTCACAGTGGTCTCACTTGTTTGTATATACCAAGGACAGAGTCAGTCTTTCTTGGTACCTACTGATATGAGAATGGCCAAATTCCAGAAAAGCTCTGAAGAGGGGCCTTTCCTGAGGAAAGCAGATAGTGGTTCACCACTGGCTCCTGACATCTTCACAGAGTTGGTTAAGGAGACCAGATCTGAGACAGGACAGGCCATTTCTGGGGAACATACTATGGCCCACCACTCAGAGGACACTCTGGATAGTCACCGACCTACTTTGGGGAAGGAGGTGCCTCTGTGGGTGTCGCTGTGTGTTTGTGGATTTGTCTCATGTTCTGAGAATAGATAGAAAAGGCGGTTTGTTTGGTTTTGAGTGAACTATTTCTAGTAAGTCATTTGACAAGGCGAGTGTTTCTATGTCTGTGTATCCCACTGTGTCCATGGTTATAGACATTAGAAAAGAGAATGCATCAATTGATGTGTCCTGTCTAGTAGAAAGCTTCCCATCATTTATTCTGCCAAATTGATGAATGGATTTTGGCTTGCCTTATCGATGGGCAACACGTGCTATTTTCCAAAGTTCCTGCATTCTTCCTGAATTCTGGCCACTCTACAGAATAGGCTCATGGTTTTGTGTCCAAGATATGTACCACTTCCAAGCCCTGTTACATGGCCATGTACTGGATAGCTGAAGGGAATGGCGAGCATCTCAGAAAACTCAAATATCAGTGTGACCAATAAAGTCTCAGTGGAGAAACCCTGCTTTGCTTACCTATTGTTCTGTTGCCCTGAATGTCAGGAAGGTCTTTGCCTAAGTCCACCCCTTTGTGAAACCTGAAGAAAACAGGTTTCAAATGGAAATGAATGGGCATCACCTGTGCCTCTTTGCTTAATTGCTTTGGAAAGGGATGTGTCTGAATCCGCCTCTTTGCCCTGTTTGAGGCAATGGCTTAGATTCTCAGCACCTGATGTATCTTAAGAATGATCCCATGTGTGCATCCAAAACCAAAATGGCCAAAAGAGCAGTCATTGTGGATGAAGTCTCTCCCCTTCTTCTGTTAGGTTCCTGACCTCCATCAAGTGAGAATAGTTATCCTTTGGGTCAAATGATTTCTTCAAACCCTGCAGAAGCTAGCCGATAAGTGCTTGGTTTTCTAATGACTCCAATTCACATAAAAAAATAAACCCCACAGTCAGTAGGCCTCAAATTAGAGAAGCAGAGAAGTATTAACAGCAGGCCTATTTGATCACTCCTGGTTCACAGAAAGTGTGTCCAGGCAACCCTGATTTTAGGCCATTAAGGGGCAAGGAAGATTATTTTGGAGACTGTCTTGGGCTTCGCCCCTCATGGAAACATCCAGCCAGAGGTTATGATGAGTGTCTATATGAAAGATCATGAGGGCCATGTGGGAGTGTTTTGGTTTTAATTGTGGCCATTAGTTTGGTGGTTGGAAGAGATGACTGGGTCCACCTTGACATGAACTCTGGTGTGATTCCCCTTAGAGACTGAGTTCTGGAACTGAACTCAGAGAATTATTGCCATGAATTGTGTTAGGATTTTAGGAGGCCATGCATGAGAGTCCCCCTTGAAAACTGAGATCTAGGCCCAGGGTGGCTTTCAACAGAGCACTGGGAATCACAGCCAAGATATCACGTGATTTTATTCTGAAAGACTTGGCAGCCATAGTTGAGAGTCGAAACACACATGGTCCTCATTGTAGACCACAATGGGCCTGGCTTCATGTGACCATTTGGCCACTTTTTGAGAAGCCTTGCCTGTGAGAATTCTCCAAAGCTTTCATTGAAATGTGCTTCCTCTACATTTAATGGTTCTGGAGTGAATTTTAACCCACAGTGCCTCCAACATCATCATTGAAAAATGGCTACAAAAATACCATAAAATTTTTGAAATTCCCATGACCATTTGGCAATGGAGGACATTTGGATGTCCTGTTGCTGGTCATGAGTATACCAGACAGTGCTTTGATTGACTGGGTTTTATGAAAATCGTGTAGAACAGAGATGCCAATAAGTTGGAGCCTGCTGAGTAGTGGGCCTAGAGCCGTGGTGGTCAGGTGTGTGATAAAACATCTGTGGTGGGGCCTTGTGGATCTTCCATTGGCTTCCAAATGGCTTGGAACTGACATGGTGCAGCGAGCAGTCCCTTCTATGTAAAGGCATCTTGTAATATTGAGAGATTTCAGGGCAATGTTCAGAATCATGTTGCTATCGTCAATGGGGCAATATATGTGGGCTAGAAGTATGTTTGGTGCATTCTCTTGCAGAAACTGACCCACCACATGTGACAGAACTCTCTCCAGCACTGTGATCCACTAAAACTCCTTGTATTTTTGAATCAAATAGCAAACTCCTAGTGCAGCAGCAAGAAACACCATGAAATTTGGAGGATGACCAAATGGCTTCACAGTCCACATGGGGAGACACTTAGACCCCAGTGGTCACAGTTTACCTACAAAGAGCAAATTCAGCACTGCTGCCTCATCTTCACTGGAAAATAAGAAACCATGTCCTCCAGGTCACATAGATGCAGAACCAGCTTTGATGGTCTCACTACAAATGAAGCTAAAGCTCCAGAAAACAACATATTTTTCAGGTGCCCAACCTCAGAGGCAGTTCTTCAAGAAGTCTTTAGGCCAGCAGAGCTCCATGTTTGTGGAGTGTTTACCCTGTCCCTTACTTTTGGGAACTCCTCTACCACCTCCAGTGTTGTGAACTACTGAGCATAATCCATTCCAGATATGTATTCACAGATTTTATAACACTTCTCCTCTAATTGTGTCTTACTTGGGGCAAAAGTAATGTCAAGCCATAGTTCTTGATGAGAGTGGGAACATTTTTGTGTAGCACATATTTGCATACACATTGGATTCATTTTCCAATTTTCCATTTGAAATACTGAATCCCTGACACTAACCCCTACCCTACTAGACTCTGACTACTAATCGTAATATCATGGAGAATAATAACCCAATCAGAATAGAAATACAAGCAGTTCAGAGGAGGCATGTTTGGTATTGTTGGACTTGCCTTTTGCATTATATACGGTAGGAGTTATAAATCTAGTCAATTTTTTTGTTGAAATAGTTCTCCATGTGTTTTTAAAGTTAACAAATATGTGAATTTATTTCTCCCTTTCTCTGTAGCCTAGTCAGCAGATGTATTTTTATATTCATATATAGAATCCTACCTGGTATCACACGTACATTTTTGTGAGGTGGCTGACTTGGCAGATACAAATTGTGAGAAGATATCACTCCTCCTAAACGCTGTTGAAACTGAAAATTCAACCTATGGGTGAGCCTCCTATTTGAACAACATTATACATAAATCCATGTTCAGTAAAACTAATATTGTTGGATCCGTGGATGATATGTATTTCATGATAAATTTCGGTTGGCATACATAATGCTACATTGTAATGTCTCTGTGTGTGTGTATATATATATATATATATATATATATATATATATATATATACTCTCCAGATTTTTCAAAATATGAAATATATGTGCCTTATTGTGCACTCCCCAAATTCATTCATATTCATGTATGTGGATTTATAATCAACTTTTCAAAAGATTATTCTCAGAAATATTCATCAACCTGAAATACATATTGGTTGCCTAGTACTGAAAACTATCTTCAGTAAATGGTGCACACAAAACATAATATTTCAACATTGCAAGTTGGCCGCAAATAGAGTGCATCACACCCAGTGTACCACGCCACATTGCAGGTGAATAACGAGTTAAAATGACAAAAGACTATCTTGTTAGGATCTTATAGAAAAATGGGTGTGCACCGAAACCTAAAAGAATGATTTCCACCAACGAGGTCCGGTAATTGAGTCTCAAACGTGAGCTGAATATGCAACCGGAGATCCGGGCTTATTGATCCCTGTGGCCCGCCCCATGGCTGCAGACATCGAGGCACCACCGAGAAGCGACTAGCATCCAGGGAGAAACGTTGCTGCAGATTCTGTGGAATCCTGCCGGCTGACACCGCACTGAGCCCCAGGCCGAGTTCGGGATTTCAGTCAGGGAAGGAAGCTCTACAGTTCTATCCCCCACAACGGAAACTCCACCAAGGAAACCAATGGCCACCATCTTGGAGAGCTGAAGTAACCACCGCCACTCTCCGATAGATTGCAACAATAAAACAGTTGTGTGTTTTCCGCTCATCTCCCATACAGTAGGAAATTTGCATAAAATCTCTCCTAAGCTTTCCAGGGGAGGGATTTTCAGAGAGAGCCTGCATAAAGATTGGGGGGGCGAACTAGAGGCACCTGACCTTCAACTCCCCCTCCCATCAGTGGTGAAAACGAAATCTGTCTAGCCAGGGATGGGGGAAAGGGCAAACGGAAAACATAATAAAAATAGAGTGCTGGGGTTCCCAATAGACACAATCCACACCCAAGAAACGGCAAGCCAGAGTACAGTTTGAGCTGCCGAGGGCATTACTCAGGGGAAATCTGGTCTAGCAGGAGAAACCAGGACTAGCAGGAGAAACCAGGGGACTAGAGGCCAGGCCCGCGTGACTGGGCGCCTGGAGAACGCTCGCCCGCCGGCAACAGCCGGCCCGCTGCAGGTGCGACTGGACGGCTGGAGACTGCCTGCCCACCAGTGACCAATCGCCTGCCATATGCCCACCCTAATGGGTGGCTAGAGATCGCACAACCGCCGGTGACAGCCCACCAGCTGACTGCGTGACTGGACAGCTCGTGACCACCTGCACGCCGGCGACCGGGAGCTGAAACCAAACAGAGACAGTACAGTCCCACACCCCCATGCGAACACCCGGGCAAAGAGCCTGGGGCCCACCATAGCAGAGAGGTGAAATCACTGGAGCTCAGCCGTCGGAATTCCTTCCCAGTGGAATCCACTTTAGCATTCACAGTCTACCAACACAAAGGAGAGTCAATAGAGATATATAAAACCAAAACAAATATATAGAAGAGAGCAGAAACACAGCAATCAAATGGAGCTGGAAAGTAATGTGAACTTCATGAAAAAACAAGGGAAAAAGGTGTACAAATAATGCCGGACAACTTAATTTTACAGGAGGACCTAGAATCATCAGAAACAGGGATAGGGAAAAAACTCAATGCATCCCTAACTCAGATGGAAAGAAATATTAGAGAAGACATGAGGCAGCAAGTCCAAGCAATAAAAGAATATTTTGAAAATGAATTAAACAAACAAATTCAAATGGCAAAGAACGAGCTTCACCAAAAGACAGAGATCTTAAAAAAAATCAAACAGTAATCCTAGGAATGCAGAAAAATATAAACCACATTAAAATTCAAACGAGAATATTGTAAATAGACTAGATCAAGTAGAAGTCAGAAGATCAGATAATGAATACAAAGTTTATCAACTTGAAAAGAATATAGTCAACACAGAAAAGATGCTTATATCCCATGAGCAATCTATTTAAGAGATATGGGATGTCATAAAAAAACAAATTTGAGAGTCATTAGGATAGAAGAAGGCATAGAGATTCAAACCAAAGGAATGGACAACATATTAAATGAAATAATTCTAGAAAACTTCCCAGAGATGAAAGATGGAATGGATTGCCAAATCCTTGAAGCCTACATGACCTCAAACATTCAAAACCATAATAGACCAACTCCAAGACATAGAATTATGAAGATAGCCAACATGCAGAACGTGGATACACGTTCTTCTCAGCAGCACAAGGATCCTACTCAAAGATAGATCATATATTATGCCATAGGGCAACCCTTAGTAAATATAAAGGCGTGGAGATAATACCATGCACCATATCTGATCATATTGGAATGAAACTGGAAATCAATGATAAAAGAAGGAAGGAAAAATCCTACATCATATGGAAAAATGAACAATATTCTACTGAATGTTCAATGGGTTACAGAAGACATAAAGGAGGATATAAAAAATTCTTAGAGACAAATGACTATACAGACACAACATACTGGAATCTATAGGACACAATGAAAGCAGTTTTAAGAGGGAAATTCATTTCTTGGAGTTCTTTCCTCAAAAAAAAAAAAAAAAACCAAAACAAATAAATGAACTCACACTACACCTCAAAAACCTAGAAAAAGAAAACGAAAACAACAGCAAATGTAGTAGAAGACAAGAAATAATTAAAATTAGAGCAGAAATCAACGAAATTGAAACAAAAAAAACATTGAAAAAATTGATAAAACTAAAAGTTGGTTCTTTGAAAACATAAATAAGATTGACAGGCCCTTAGCCATGCTAACGAAGAGAAGAAGAAAGAGAATTCAAATTACTAACATACGGCATGAAAAAGGCATTATCACAACAGACACTACAGAAATACAGAAGATAATTAGAAAGTATTTTGAAACCCTATATTCAAATGAAATAGAAGATAGTGAAGATATCAATAAATTTCCTAAGTCATACGATGTGCCCAGATTGAGTCAGGAAGACACACACAATTTAAACAGACCAATAACAAAGGAAGAAATTGAAGAAGTCATCAAAAGACTACGAACCAAAAAAAGCCCTGGAGCGGATGGGTATAGAGCGGAGCTCTACAAAACCTTAAAAGAAGAATTAATACCAATAATTTTCAAGCTATTTCAAGAAATAGAAAAAGAAGGTGCTCTTTCAAATTCATTCTATCAGGCCAAAATCACCCTGATCCCAAAACCAGACAAAAACACTTCAAAGAAAGAAAACTACAGACCAATGTCTCTAATGAACTAGGATGCAAACATTCTCAATAAAATCCTGGTGAATGTAATACAAAAGCATATCAAAAAATTGTGCACCATGATCAAGTAGGATTCATCCCAGGGAAGCAAGGCTAGTTCAATATACGGAAATCAATAAATGCTATTCACCACATCAATAGACTTAAAGACAAGAACCATATGATCATCTTGATAGATGCAGAAAAAACATTCGACAAAGTTCAGCCTCCCTTTATGTTCAAAACACTAGAAAAACTAGGATAACAATGTTGAGTTACCTCAACATTGTAAAAGCTATATATGCTAAACCTCAGGCTAGCATCATCGTAAATGGAGAAAAACTGAAGGCATTCCCTCTAAAATCTGGAACAAGACAGGGATGCCCTCTATCACCACTTCTATTCGATTTAGTTCTTGAAATACTAGCCAGAGCAATTAGACAGACAAAAGAAATTAAAGACATAAAAATAGGAAAAGAAGAACATAAATTATCGCTATTTGCAGATGACATGATAATATATTTAACAGACTCAAAAGGGTCTACAAAGCAACTGCTAGAGTTAATAAATGAATTCAGCAAAGTGGCAAGATATAAAGTCAACACGCATTAATCAAAGGCATTCCTGTATATCAGCAGCAAAACTTCTGAAATGGAAATGAGGAAAACCACTCCATTCACTATATCCACAAAGAAAATAAGATACTTGGGAATCATCCTAACGAAAGAGGTGAAAGATTTATATAATGAAAACTACAGAACCCTAAGGAAAGAGATAGAAGAAGATCTTAGAAGATGGAAAAATGTACCCTGTTCATGGATAGGCAGAACTAACATCATCAAAATGTTGATATTACCCAAAGTTCTCTACAGGTTTAAATCGGTGCCAATAAAAATCCCAACAGCATTTCTTGTAGAAATGATAAAGCAATCATGAAATTCATATGGAAAAACAAAAGACCCTGAATACCAAAAGCAATTCTAAGCAGGAAGTGTGAATCTGGAGGTATAGCGATACAAGAGTTCAAACTGTACTACAAAGCAATAGTAATAAAAACATCGTGGTACTGGTACCAAAACAGGCAGCTGGACCAATGGTATAGAATAGAGGACACAGAAACCAATCCACAAAATTACAACTTTCTTATATTTGATAAAGGGGCTAAAAACATGCAATGGAGGAAAGATAGCATCTTCAACAAATGGTGCTGGGAAAATTGGAAATCCATATGCAACATAATGAAACTGAATCCCTTTCTCTCACCATGCACAAAAGTTAACTCAAAATGGATCCAGGAGGTAGATATCAAATCAGAGACACTGTGTCTAATAGAAGAAAAAGTTGGCTACGATCTACATACTGTGGGGACGGGCTCCACATTCTTTAATAGGATGACCATAGCCCAAGAGTTAATAACAAGAATAAACAAATGGGACTTACTTAAACTAAATTGTTTTTTTTCTCAGCAAGAGAAACAATAAGAGAGGTAAATAGAGAGCCTACATCCTGGGAACAAATTTTTACCCCTCACACTTCAGATAGAGCCCTAATATCCAAAATATACAAAAAACTCAAAAAATTAAACAATAAGATAACAAATAACCCAATCAACAAATGGGCCAAGGACCTGAACAGACACTTTACAGAGGAGGACATTCAATCAATGAACAAGTACATGAAAAAATGCTCACCATCTCTAGCAGTCAGAGAAATGCAAATCAAAACCACCCTAAGATACCATCTCACTCCAGTAAGATCGGCAGCCATTATGAAGTCAAACAAAGTAAGGGTTGGTGAGAATGTGGGGAAAAGGGTACACTTGTACACTGCTGGTGGGACTGCAAATTGGTGAGGCCAATTTGGAAAGTACTATGGTGATACCTGGGAAAGCTGGGAATGGATCCACCATTTGACCCAGCTATCACCCTTCTCGGACTATTTCCTGAGGATCTTAAAAGAGCGTACTATAGAGATACTGCCACATCAATGATCATAGCTGCACAATTCACAATAGCTAGACTGTGGAACCAACCTAGATGCCCTTCAATAGATGAATGGATAAAAAAAATGTGGCTTTTATACAAAATGGAGTATTACTCTTCATTAAAAAATGACAAAATCATAGAATTTGCAGGGAAATGGATGGCATTAGAGCAGATTATGCTAGGCGAAGCTAGCCAATCCTTAAAAAACAAATGCCAAATGTCTTCTTTGATATTAAAATAGCAACTAAGAAAAGAACATCGAGGAAGAGCATGAGGAAAAGTTTAACATTAAACAAAGACGAGTGGGGGGAGAGAAAGGGAGAGAGAAGGGAAAGCATATGGGAATAGTAGGAGACCCTCAATGTTACACAAAATTACATATAAGAGGATTTGAGGGGAAATGGGGGGGAAACAGTGGAGAGAATTGAACAACAGCAGATGAGGTAGAGAGGGAAGATGGGAGGGGAGGGGAGGGGGGATATTGGGGGATAGGAAAGGTCGCAGAATACAACAGTCACTAATATGCTATTATGTAAAAATGTGAATGTGTAACCAATGTGATTCTGCAATTCATATTTGGGGAAAAAATGGGAGTTCATAACCCAATTGAGTCAAATGTATCAAAGATGATATATCATGAGCTTTGTAATGTTTGGAAGAACCAATAGAAATAAATAAATAAATAACGGTTTAAAATTGAGTGGGAAGAAATCAGCTAAAAATGGGTTGAGATGCATTCATTTTGCTAAGCAAAACTTAGTTTTGTTTAGTTGTAACTATCACAAATTTATTTTACCAGGAAATTGGCTTTTGAAAATGCACATAAATTGAGATTAAAGGATAATTCACCTACCTTCTTGAAAAATTCATAGCATTTCCTATTTTTTTCAAATTTTATTTTTTTCATGAATATTTTGTCATGGACCAGGTCTAGTCTTAGGCTATTCTTCCAGAATACTACCTCATCTGACAAATTCGTACAATCTGTTGGATTGTTGTTTTCACCTTTTATTTAATAGTTTCTAGCTGATAATGTGTATTTTCTTTATCTTTATTTGTACGTATATACCCAACAATATCTTTGCATTTTATGTTTTACTGGGGAAGAGACTGATCAAAAGCTCTTTGTTATATGTATCAACAATCAGACATTTAGAACATGCAATTATTCTTAATTTTGCATGAAAATATCTTTGTACTATTTTCTTATACAGATTTAGAATTATTAATATGTCCCTACTGTAATAAGTAATTACTTACAAGAAGAATTAAACAATTGACTTTATATCAATTATGAATATGAAAAGTACTAAAACAAGGATTTGGCAATTAATACACAATTGATAGAAATTAAAATCACAAGAAAGCCATTTAAAATGTCAGTGCATATGGTCCTTAAATAATAGGTAATTCAAAAAACTTTTTTTAATTCATAAGATTTAATATGCCGTATTACAGCTTAATGTGATATAAAACCTTAAATTATCAGTATTGATAAAAAAGAATGATACCTGTTTATTTAAATATATTTATTTGATTTTCACTGTAAGATGTTAATTCTGGAAGGCTTGAGAATTAAGATAGTTTTGGTCTATATTATTTTTAACAGGCTAATCAAAGTACTTTTAAATATATATGTATATATATATATATATATATATATATATATATATATATATATATATATAATATGTAATGCATATGCATGAATATAGATACATATGTATAAAAATGTATTTTAATATATCTATCAGGTGATTATAATTATTAAATTTTCTCAAGAAAAAAACAATGACTATAAAAAACAGTCTTAAATTTAAATTTCATAGCATACTACTGTTTGTAATGACATGAGAGAAGAACAGATATGAAAGGAAAACGAAAAAGGAAGAGAGAGAAGGGGGAAAATGAGGAAGAAAGTGAGTAAAGATGAGGGAGAGGCATGTTCGATGTAAAGATAAAAGTGGAGGGGCTGGGTTTGTGGTTCAGTGGTAACATGCTTTTCTAGCATGTGTGGGACACTGGGTTCTATTCTAAGCACCACATACAAATAAACAAAATGAAGGTCAATCACAACTGAAAAAATAAAAAAATAAAAAAGTAGAAATATTAGCAAAACTCCAAGCTTTTATGAATGTTAAATTAAAAAAAAAAATTATGTAACATAGCCTTATGTAATTTCTAGGTTATCCAAAAGAGTCATTAAATGTTAGATTATTAGTGCAATAACTAAAAATCCATTGCTCTTTCCTCAACATTCTGTGGCATGCTAGTGGTAAAATAAATTCTATTATAACACCAAAAAAAATCTAATATTTCTATAGTAACTGACCCAGTTTAATATCAAGGCTAGCAGATTCCTATGGGACATGATGTGTATTTTGACATTCATTTTTATTCAACACTGGAACATTACTATTTCTTCAGTTTATGCACATCATAGGATATATATTTCATCCACAAGTTCGCTAATTTATACGCATTTGTTTCACTTTCAGTCACTTCCTGCTTCAGAACACATGTATTTCTTATGTTTCTTGACTGCTCTTTTCATGAGACTTCTTTCCAAACACATTATTGTCGATTTCCATTATCACATTTGAAGCAAAACTCACACACCCGTATGATAAACCAAAACCTAATATTACCATTAGATGTACAACTAGCTGGAATGAATGATTGTATATCAATATAAGATTTCTTACTTAGTTTCAGATATCAATTAAATCCATTATTTAAAGTGGAACCAGTTATATTATTTATTCACAGTATGGTCTTTTCATGCATTATCTCTATATTCATAGACACAGGGTACACCTCTTTGTACCCCCAATACTAATTTATACGTCTTCAAAATATTGCTCCCAGAAATGGTGGAAGAAATGCACATGTCACCTGATTTACATATACATTTTATCACAGTAATATTCTGGACACAAACAGCAAAGGTGACACTTATGATTTTACCAAACCTAAATGGAAAGTGAAGATGGATTACTAAAAACATCCATGTCCAGGTTGCCTAATGCTCTCAAATGTGAATCCTATTCTTGACTACATATTTGTTTCTTCCTAAGATTATATATTCAACCTCAAGCCCCTTGAAAATGTCTAATCTTATCACTCACTTTATTATTTGCCTGATTTCCTAATGTCTCTATTGATATCTGCTTTCCTACATATTTTCCCCAGATTATCACTGTGACTGACTCTTCACATGTGCTCACATTTACATTCAATCTCTACCAGAAGCCCTATTGCTAAAGAACTTTTGGTCCAAATGCTATACTCCCTCTTCGTTCTAAACCTACCGACTATCTTTCTAATAATACCGACTATCCCTTTTTGTCTAGAAGTTCTCTTTGACATTCCATCATTCAAGGTACAAAGTCCTATGCCATTGAACATCGATTTATCTGAGACATTTCTGCAGAACATAATTCAAAGCTAAGTATCCCAATCAAGGGCCCAATGACCTTCTGGGCTTCAAATCTTACATAGATTACTGTTTTCATTCTTATATTTCACTTTTACATTCTTGTAAATATTACAGGTTCCCATTACCATTATTCATCCCGCAGAATGATTCAAATCGAACTTTTATTAACCGTAACCATACACTCTTCCCTGAATCAAACTTTACAGAAGAGCAGGGACAGAGTTGCTTTTACAATACAGGAATGTAGGGGTTCTTAACCTGCTGAGATCCTCAAAGGTCCATGCAGAAATGATCCCTGGAGAAGATGTAGGCAGCTATGAAGGAGTTGAGAGAGCAAAAGTCATCTTGCATGGCAAACCCCCTTGTCAGGATGAAGGGATGTGTCTGAATCAGTCTCTCTATTCTAAATGTAGAGAAGATGGACCAAACCAGGCCTGTGTGGGGAGATTTTCCGAGGCGCCTATGTTTGATATACCATTCTATCTTGTGAAATTGTCACCGAAAGTAGGGGCAGCCTCTATCTCATGGGACCCTTGGAAGCAAATGTTAAATCAAAGTGATTGCCAAGGTAGTGACCTCATGCAGTTCCTGAAGAAAGTGACCTACCTCACTTCCTTGGTGATGTAACTCTCTGAACTTGGAATCCAAGATGCCAGGCTCCCAGAGCCAGTCCCAGTCCCAATCCCAGTGGGCTCACTTGTTTGGATGTACCAAGGACAGAGTCAGTATTTCTTGGTATCTACTGATGTGAGGATTGCCAAATGCCAGGACAGAACTGAAGAGGGGCCTTTCCTGAGAAAGCAGGTAGTGGCTCACCACTGGCTCCTGAGAACTTCACAGAGTTGGCAAAGGAGACAGATCTGAGACATGACAGGACATTTCATTGGAACATAATATGGCCCAACAGACGAGGACACTCCAGATAGTCAGAGACATACTTGCGGGAAGGAGATGCCTTTGTGAGTGTGAGTGTCAGTTTGTGGTTTGTCTCATATTCTGAGAATAGGTAGGAAAGACAGTTTGTTTGGTTTGGAATAGACTGTTTCTAGTAAGTTTTTTGACAAGGTGAGTGATTCTATATCTGTGTATCCCACTGTGTCCGTGGTTGTAGACATTAGAAAAGAGAATGCATCAATGGATATGTCCTGTCTAGTAGAAAGCTTCCCAGCATTCATCCTGCCCAATTTATGAATGAACTGCAGCTTGCCTTATGGATGGACAACACCTACTATCTTCCTAAGTTTCTGTTTTCTTCCTGAATTCTGGCCACTCTGCAGAATAGGCTCATGGTTTTGTGTCCAAGATATGTACCACCTCCAAGCTCTGTGACATGCCCATGTACTGGATAGCGGTAAGGAATGGGAACATCTCAGAAAACTCAGATATCAGTGTGACCAGGAAATTCTCAGTGGAGAAACCCTGCTTTGGGCCATTCTCTTACCTATGTTTCTGTTGCCCTGAATGTCAGGAAGGTCTTTGCCTCAGGCCACCTCTTTGTGAAGCCTGAAGAAAACAGTTTTCAAATGAAAATGAATGGCCATCTCCTGTGGCTCTTTGCTTAATTTCTTTGGAAAGGGATGTGTCTTAATCAGCCACTTGGACCTGTGTGAGGTTGTGGCTTAGATTCTCAGCACCTGATGGATCTAAAGAAAGATCCCATGTGTGCATCCAAACCAAAATGGCAAAAAGATCCGTAATGGTAGATGAAGTGTCTTGCCTTCCTTTGTTAGGTTCCTTACCTACATCAAGTGAGAATAGGGATCCTTTGGGTCAAATGAAATCTTCAAAGCCCTAAAGAAGTGCTTGGGTTTTCTCATTATTCCAAATCACATAAAGAATCTATACCTGACAGGCAGTAGGCTTCAAAATGGAGAAGCAGAGCAGTATTAACTGCAGTCCTATTTTATCACTCCAGCTTCAAATGCAGGGTGTCCAGGCCCCCATGATTTAGGCAAATGAGGGGTAAGAGAGCTTATTTTGGACACTAACACATACCCCACTAGACTCTGACTACTAATCCTAACATGATGGAGAATAATAACCAAAACAGAATAGAAATACAAGCAGTTCAGAGGAGTCATGTTGTATAATTGGACTTGCCTTTTGCATTATATAGGGTAGGAATTATAAATCTAGTCAATTTTTAATTAAAACAGTTCTCCATGTGTTTTTAAAGATAACAAATATGTGAATTCCTCTCTCCCTTTCTCTGTGGCCAATTCAGCACATGTGTTTTTATATGCACATATAGAATCCTACCTGGTATCACATGTGCATACTTGACAGGTTGCTGACTTGGCAGATGCAAATTGTGAAAAGAGATCACTCCTCTTAATGCTGTTGGAACTGAAAATTCAAACTATTGGTGACCTTCCTAGCTGAACAAAATTATATATAAATCCATGTTCAGTAAAAAGTATATTTTGGGATGTGTGGATTATATATATTTCATGATAAATTTTGATTGGCATATATATTGCTACTTTTTAATGTCTGTGTGAGTGTGCGTGTGTGTGTGTATATATATATATATATATATATATATATATATATATATATATATACACTCTCCAGATTTTTGAAAAAATGAAATATATGTGTCTTATTATACACTCCCTAAATTTATTCATGTTCATGTATGTGGATTTATTATCAACTTTTCACAAGATTATTCTCAGAAATATTCATCCACCTGAAATACATATTTGTTTCCTAGTACTGAAAACTAACTTCAGTGAATGATACATACAAATCCTAATATTTCTACAGTTACTGACCAAGTTTAAGATCAATGCAAGTAGATTCCTATGGGACATGACATGTATTTTGATGTTCATTGTTTTTCAACACTGGTACATTACTATTTCTTCAGTTTATGCACATCATAGGATATATATTTCATCCACAAGTTCGCTAATTTATATCAATTTGTTTCACTTTCAATTACTTCCTGCTTCAGAACACATGTATTCCTCCATGTTTCTTAACTAGTCTCTTCATGAGACTTCTTTACAAACACATTATTTTCGATTTCCATAATTACTTTTGAAGCAAAACTCACACACCCTTAATGACAAACCATAACCCTAATATTACCATTAGATGTATAACTGATAGGAATGAATGACTGTGTATCAATATAAGATTTCTTATATATTTTAAGATATCAATTTAATCCATTATTTAAAGTGGAATCAGTTATATTATTTATCCACAGTATCATCTATTCATGCATTATCTCTATATTCATAGACACAGGGTACACCTCTTTGTACCCGCAATACTAATTTATACATCTTCAAAATATTGCTCCCTGAAATGGTGGAAAAAATACTTATGTCACCTGATCTACATATACATTTTATCACAGTACTATTTTGGATATAAAATGCAAAGATCACACATATGTTTGTACAAAAGCCTAAATTGAATGGGAGCATGGATTACTAAAAACATTGATGTCTAGGTTGCCTAATTCTCTCAAATGTCCATCCTATTGGTGACTACATATTTGTTTCTTTGAAGATTATATAGTGAATATCAACCCTGTTAAAATGTCTAATCCTATCACTCACTTTATACTTTGCCTGATTTCCTACTGTCTCTATTGATGTTTCCTTTCCTACATATTTTCCCCAGTTTACCTATGTGACTGACTCTTCACATGTGCTGACATTGACATTCATTCTATTACCGAAACCCTATTGATAAAGAACTTTTGGTCCATATCCTGTACTCACACTTCTTGCAAAACCTACTGACTATCTTCCTAATCCTATGGACTATCCTTGTTTGAGTGGATGTTCTTTTCTACAATCTATCATCCAAGGTACAAGGTCCTATGTCATTGATTATCGATTTATCTGAGACATCACTGCAGAACGTAATTCAAAGCTAAGTATCCCAATCAAAGGCCCAATGCCAATATGGACTTTAAATCTTACTAAATTTCTGTTTTCATATATATTTTTCAACTCTATATTCTTATATATATCACATATTCCCAATACCATTATTCATCCAGCAAAATGGTTCCTAACCCAAAACAAACATGTAATTAACCCTAACCATAAACTGTTCCCTCAATCTACCTTTATAAAAGAGCAGGGACAGAGTTGGTCTTACAATACAGGAAAGTAGGGGATTGTCCACCTGCTGAGAACCTCAAAGGTCCATTCAGAATTGATCCCTGGAGAAGATGTAGGCAGGTATGAAGGTCCTGAGAGATCAAAAGTCATCTTCCATGGCAAACAACCTGGTCAGGATGAAGGCTTTTGTCTGAATCAGCCTCTCTCTTCTTAATGTAGATAAGATGGACCAAATGAGGCCTGTGTGGAGAGCTGTTCCCGGGTGCCTATGGTTGATATACCATTCTAACTTGTGAAAGTGTCACAGAAATACGGTCAGCCTACATGTCATGGGAACCTTGGATGCATGTGTTAGGACAAACTGGTTGCCAAGGCAGTAACCTCATTCAGTTCCTGAAAGAAGTTACCTCACCTCACTTTTTTGGTGATGGCACTTTCTGAACTTGGGATCCAGGAAGCCAGGCATCTAGAGCCTGTCTCAGTCCCAGGCCTAGTGGTCTCACTTGTTTGATTTAACAAGGACAGAGTCAGTCTTTCTTGGTATCTACTGATGTGAGGATGGACAAATGACAGGAAAGCTCTGAAGAGGGGCCTTTCCTGACAAAGAAGGTAGTGGGTTACTGCTGGCTCCTGACAACTTCACAGAATTGCCCATGGACACCAGATGTGAGATAGGAGAGGCTATTTCGGGGGAACATAGTATGGCCTATCAGTCAGAGAACACTCCGGATAGTCACAAACCTACTTGGAGGAAGGAGGTGCTTATCTGGCTGTGGGTGTGGGTTTGTGGTTTTTTTCTCATGCTCTGAGAATATGTCAGAAAGTCGGTTTGTTTGGTTTGAAGTAAAGTGTTTCCAGAAAGTCGTATGAAAAGGCGAGTGTTTCTATGTCTGTGTATCTCACTGTGTCCGTGGTTGTAGACATTAGCAAAGAGAATGCATCAATGGATGAGTCTTGTCTAGTAGAAAGCTTCCCAGCATTCATCCTTCCCAATTTATGAATGGACTGCGTCTTGCCTTATGGATCGGCAACACCTGCTATCTTCCTAAGTTACTGTTTGCTTCCTGAATTCTGGCCACTCTCCAGATTAGGCTCATGGTTTTGTGTCCAAGATATGTACCACCTCCAAGCTCTGTGACACGGCCATGTATTGGTTAAATGAAGGGCATGGCGAGCATCTCAGAAAACTCAGATATCAGTGTGACCAGTAAAGACTCAGTGGAGAAACCATGCTTTGGGCCTTTTCCTTACCTATTGTTCTGTTGCCCCTTGACCTTGTGTAATTCTGTGGCTTAGATTCTCTGAACCTGATGGATCTAAAGAGAGATCCCATGTATGCATCCAAAAGCAAAATGTCCAAAAGAGCAATCATTGTGGATGAAGTCTCTCTCCTTCCTTGGTAAGGTTCCTGATCTCCATCAAGTGAGAATAGGGCTCCTTTGGGTCAAATAAGTTCTTCAAAGCCCTGCAGATTCTAGCCCATAGGTGACTGGGTTTTCTCATGACTCCAATTCACATGAAGAATCTAAATCCCACCATCAGTAGGCCTCAAATTTAAGAAGCAGAGCAAAATAAACGGCAGACCTATTTGATCACTCTTAGTTCACAGGAAGGGTGTCCAGGCCACCCTGACTTTAGGCAAATGAGGGGCAAGGGAGCTTATTTTGGACACTGTCTTGGGCTGCACCCCTCACGGAAACCTCCAGCCAGAGGTTATGATGAGTGTCTGTATGGAAGAAAATGAGGGCCATATGGGAGTGTTTTGGTTTTAATTGTAGTCATTTTTGTGGTGGTTAGTAGAGATGACATCGTCCACCTTGGCTTGAACTTTGGTGGGATTCCGCATAAAGACTGAGTTCTCGTACTGAACTCAGAGAAGTATTGCCATGAATAGTGTTGGAATTTTAGGAGGCCACGCACGATAGTCGCCCTTGGAAACTGAGATCTAGGCCCAGGGTAGCTATTCACAGAGCACTGGAAATCTCAGCCAGGATATCACATGATTTTATTCTGAAAAACTTGGCAACCATTGTTGAGAGTCAAAACACACATGGACCTCACATTGTAGACCTCAATTTTCAAGGATTCATGTGACCATTTGGCCACTCTTTGGGAAGCCTTTCCTGTGAGACATCTCCAGATATTTAATTGAAATGAGCTTCCTCACCATTTAATAGTTCCAGAATGCCTCCAACTTCATCCTTGAAAAATGGCTAGGTCAATATATCATGAAATTTTTAAAATTCCCGTGACAAGTTGGCACTGGAGATTCTTTGAATATCTTTTGGCTGATCATGAGAATAACAGTCAGTGCCTTGATTGACTGGTTTTCATAAAAATTGTGCAGAACAGAGATGCCAGGAAGTTGGAGCCTCCTGAGGAGTGGGCCTAGAGCAGTGGTGGGCAGGTGTGTGATAAAACATCTGCGGTGTGGTCATGTGGATCTGCCTTTGGCTTCCAAATTGCTTGTGACTGATATGGTGCAGCCAGCAGTCCCTTCAATTTAAAGGCATCTTGTTATATGCAGAGGTTTTAGGGAAATATTAAGAATCAGGTTGCTATGGTCAAGGGGGCAACTATGTGGGATATAAGCCTGTTTGGTGCATTCTCCTGCAGACCCTGACCCACCACACGTGACAGAACTCCCTCACGCACAGAGTAACAGTTGAATTCTTTGTATTTCGTGAAACAAATACCAAAATCCCAGTGCAGCACCAAGAAACAACACGAAAAGTGGAGAATGACCAAATAGCTTCACAGGCCCATGTGGATACACTTAGCCCCCCGTGTCCACAGTTTACCTACAAAGAGAGTATTCAGCACTGCTGACTCATGTTCAGTGAAAAATAAGAAACCATGTCCTTCAGGTCACATAGATGAAGACCCTGATTTGATGGTCTCACTACAAACGAAGCTGAAGCTCCCGACAACAACATATATTCCAAGTGCCCAACCTCACAGGCAGTTTCTCAAGAAGTCTTTAGGCCAGCAGAGCTCCATGTTTTTGGAATGATTACACTGTCCCTTACTTTTGGAATCTCCTCTACCTCATCCAAGGTTGTGAACTCCTGAGCATATTCCATTCCAGATATTTATTCACAGATTTTCTAACTCTTCTCTTCTAATTGTGTCTTACTCTGGGCGATTGTAATGTCAAGGCATTGTTCTGGATGAGAGTGGGAAGATTTTTGTGTAGCACATATTTACATACACATTGGATTCATTTTCCAATTTTCCTTTCAAAATACTGAATACCTCACACTAACACCTACCCTACTAGACTCTGACAACTAATCCTAATAAGGTGGAGAAAAATAAACCAAAAAAATAGAAATGCAAGCAGTTCAGAGAAGGCATGGTGTATAGTGGAATTGCCTTTTGCATTATTTAGGGTAGGAGTTATAAATCTAGTCAATTATTTGTTAAAATATTTCTCCATGTGTTTTAAAGTTAACAAATATGTGAATTCCTGTTTCTCTGTCTCTGTAGCCTATTCAGCACATGTATTTTTACATGCAATTATAGAATCTTACCTGATACCACACGTACATTCTTGTGAAGTGGCTGACTTGGCAGATACAAATTTTAAGAGATCACTCCTCCTAAGCGCTTTAGAACTGAAAATTCAACCTATGCGTGAGCTTCCTAGTTGAACAACATTATACATAAATCCATGTTAAATAAAATAAATATTTTTGGATCTCTGCATGATATAAATTTCATGGTGAATTTCCTATAGCATATATTATGCTATTTTTAATGTCCGTGTGTGTTTGTGTGTGTGTATGTGTATATATATATATATATATATATATATATATATATATATATATATTCTCCAGATTTTTCAAAATATGAAATATGTGTCTTATTATAAACTCCCTTAACTCATTCATATTCAAGTATGTGGATTTATAATCAAATTTTCTCAAGAGTATTCTCAAAATATTCATTCTCCTGATATACATATTTGTTTCTTAGTACTGAAAACTAACTTTAGTGAATGGTGCATACAAATCCTAATATTTCTACAGTAGCTGACCTAGTTTAACATCAATTCAAGTAGATTCCTATGGGACATGATGTGTATTTGGATGTTCGTTTTATTCAACACTGGTACATTACTATTTCTTCAATTTATTCACATCATGGGATATATATTTCATCCACAAGTTCGCAAGTTTATAGGCATTTGTTTCACATTCAATCATTTTCTTCTTCAGATCACATGTATTCCTCCATGTTTTTTGACTGGTCTTTTTATGAGACTTCTTTCCAAACACATTATTTTCGATTTCTAGGATCACTTTTGAAGCAATACTCACACACCTTTCATGATAATCCATAACCCTAATATTACATTTAGATGTATTACTGGTTGAAATGAATGATATTATATCAATACAAGATTTCTTATAATATTTCATATATTAATTCAATGCATTATTTAAAGTGGGAACAGTTAAATTATTTATTCAAAATGTGGTCTATTCATGCATTATGTCTATATTCATGGACACAGGGTACACCTCTTTGTACCCCCAATACTAATTTATAGCTCTTGAAAACCTTACTCCCAGAAATACTTGAAGAAATGCTCATGTCACCTGATCCACATATACATTCTATAACAGTAATATTCTGGACAAAAAAATGCAAAGGTCACACTTATGATTGTACCAAAGCCTAAAAGGAAAGTGAACATGGATTACTAAAAGCATCCATGTCCAGGTTTCCTAATGCTCTCAAATGTCAATCCTAATGGTCACTGCATATTTGTTTCTTCTTAAGATTATATATTCAAACTCAACAGTGTACAAAATGTCTAATCCTATCACTCACTTTATACTTTGCCAGATTTTTTAAAGTCTGTATTATTATCTGCTTTTCTACATATTTTTCAAAGTTCATCATTGTGACTGAATTTTCATATGTGCTGACATTTACATTCACTCTCTAACTGAAACCCTATTGCTAAAGAAATTTCCGTCCAAATCCTGTACTCACTCTTCTTCCTAAACCTACCGACTATCTACCTAATCCTACCGACTATCCCTTTTTGACTGGATGTTCTCTTCCTCATTCAATCATCCAATGTACAAGGTCCTATGCCATTGTAAATGGATTTATCTGAGACATCTGTGCAGAACCTAATTCAACACTACGTATCCCAATCATGGGCCCAATGCCCTTCTGGGCTTCAAATCCTAGATTTCTGTTTTCATACATATATTTTACCAATATAATTTAATAAATATCGCAGGTTCCCAATAAAATTATTCATCGCTCAGAAAGATTCCTAACAAAATCGAACCTGTTATTACCCAAACCATACACTGTTCCCTCAATCTAACTTTATAGAAAAGCAGGGACAGAGTTGGCCTTACAATACAGGAGTGTAGGGAAACTTCCACCTGCTGAGAACCTCAAAGGTCCATGCAGAAATGATCCATGGAGAAGATGTAGGGAGCTATGAAGGACCTGAGGGAGGAAAAGTCAACTTCCATGGTAAACAACCTGGTCAAGATGAAGGGATGTGTCTGAATCAGCCTCTTTCATCTTAATGTAGAGAAGATGGACCAAACCAGGCCTGTGTGGAGAGCTGTTCCCGGGTGCCTATGGTTGATATACCATTCTAACTTGTGAAAATGTCAGAGCGAGTAGGTGCATCCTCCATCTCATGGGACTCTTAGAAGCAACTTTTAGGACAAAGTTGTTGTCAAGGCAGTGACCTCATTTAGTTCCTGAAGGAAGTGACCTCACCTCACTTCCTTGATGAAGGAACTCTCTGAACTTGGGATACAGGAAGTCAGGCACCCAGAGCTAGTCCCAGTTCATGTCCCAGTGTTCAAACTTGTTTGGATTTTCCAAGGACAGAGACAGTCTTTCTTGGTACCTACTGATGTGAGGATAGCCTAATGCCAGGAAGGTCTGAGGAGGGGCCTTTCCTGAGAAAGAAGGTACTGGCTCACCGCTGGCTCCTAACAGCTTCACAGAGTTGGACACGGAGACCAGATCTGAGACAGGACAGCCCATTATGGGGGAATATGTTATGGCCCACCAGTCAAAGGTCACTTCATATTTTCACAGACCTACTTGGGGGTCTGTGTGGGTGTGGTGTGGGTGTGGGTGTGGGTTTGTCATTTTGTCTCATGTTCTGAGAATAGGTAGGAAAGTCGTTTTGTTTGGTTTGGTGTGAAATGTTTCTAGTAAGTCTTTTGACAAGGCGAGTGTTTCTATGTCTGTGTATCCCACTGTGTCCGTGGTTGTAGACATTAGAATAGAGAGTGCATCAATACATATGTCCTATCTAGTAGAAATCTTACCAGCATTCATCCTGTCCTATTTATGAATGGTCTGCGGCTTGCCATATGGATCGGCCACTCCTAATATCTTCCTAAGTTCCTATTTTCTTTCTGAATTTTGGCCAAACTCCAGAATAGGCTCATGGTTTTGTGTCCAAGATATGTACCACCTTTAAGCTCTGTGACATGGCCATGTACTGGATAGCTGAAGGCAATGGTGAGCATCTCAGAAAACTCAGATATCAGTGTGACCAGGAAAGTCCCAGTGGAGAAACCCTGCTTTGGGCCTTTTGCTTACCTATTGTATTATTGCCCTGAATGTCAGGAAGGTCTTTGCCTCAGGCCACCCCTTTGTGAAGACTGAAGAGTTTTCAAATGGAAGTGAATGGGCATCACCTTTGGCTCTTGGCTTAATTGCTTTGGAAAGGGATGTGTCTGAATCAGCTTCTTGGCCCTGTGTGAGGATGTGGCTTAGATTCTCAGCACCTAATGGATCTAAAAAAATCCCATGTGTGCATCCAAAACCAAAATAGCCAAAAGAGCAGTCATTGTGGATGAAGTCTCTCACCTTCCTCTGTAAGGTTCCTGACCTCCATCTTTGAGAATAGTGATCCTTTGGGTCAAATGAGTTCTTCAAATCACTACAGAGGCTAGGCCATAGGTGCTTGGGTTTTCTCATGACCCCAATTAACATAAGGAATCTAAACCCCACAGTCATTAGGCCACAAAATGGAGAATCAGAGCAGTATTAAGGGCAGGCCTCTTAGATCACTCCTGGTTCACAGGAAGGGTGTCCCTGCCACACTGACTTTAGGCAAATGGGAGAAAGGGACCTTATTTTGGATACTGTCTTTGGCTTTGGCCCTCATGGAAACCTACAGCCTGAGGTTATGATTAGTGTCTATATGGAAGAAGATGAGGGGGATGTGGGAGTGTTTTGGTTTTAATTGTGGTCATTTTTGTGGCCGTTGGAAGAGATGACTGAGGCCACCTGGGCTTGAACACTGGTGTGATTCCCCTTAGAGACTGAGTTATGGAACTGACCTCAAAGAAGTATTGCCATGTATTGTGATGGGATTTTAGGAGGCCACACATGAGAGTCGCCCTTGGAAACTGAGATCAAGGCCCAGGGTGGCTTTCCACAGAGCACTGGGAATCTCAGGAAGGATATCACATGATTTTATTCTTAAAGAATTGGCAGCCATAGTTGCAAGTCAAAACACAAAAGGATCACACTTTGTAGACCTCAAACGCCTGGCTTAATGTGACCTTTTATCCTGTCGTTGGGAAGCATTGCCTGTTAGAATTCTCCAGAAATTTCATTGAAATGAGCTTCCTCTCCATTTAATGGTTCCTGAATGAATTAAACCCCACAGTGCCTCAAACTTCATCCTTGAAAAAAAGGCTAGATAAATACCATTAAATTTTTGAAATTCTCATGAACAGGTGTCAGTGGAGAACCTTTGGATGTCTTATAGATGATCATGAGTGTACCAGACAGTGCCTTGATTGACTGGGTTTCATGAAAATCGTGTAGAACAGAGATGCCAGTAATTTGGAGCCTGATGAGTATTCGGCCTAGAGCAGTGGAGTGTAGGTGTTTGTTAAAACATCTGTGATGGGGTCATGTGGATCTGCCATTGGCTTCCAAATGGTTTGTGACTGACATGGTGCAGCCCCCATGCCCTTGTATGTAAAGGCATCTTGTTATACGGAGAGGTTTCAGGGCAATGTTTAGAATCAGATTTCTATTGTCAAGGGGGCAAGCTATGTGGGATAGAAGCCTGGTTGGTGCACTCTCCTGCAGACCCTTAACCAACACACGTAACAGAACTCCCTCCAGCACTCTGTCCTAGTTGACCTCCTCGTATTTCATGAAGCAAATACCAAACTCCCAGTGTAGCTGCAAGAAACACCATGAAAAGTAGAGGAAGACCAAATGGCTTCAAAGTCCACACTGGGAGACACTTTGCCCCCAAATGGCAACAAATTACCTACAAAGAGAGAATTCAGCCCTGCTGCCTCATGTTTATTGGAAAAAAAGAAACCATGTGCTCCAGGACACACAGAAGCAGACCCAGATTTGATGGTCTCACTACAAAGGAAGTTAAAACTCCTGACAACAACATATATTTCAAGTGCCCAACCTCAGAGGCAGTTTCTCAAGAAGTCTTTAGGCCAAGAGAGCTTCATGTTTGTGGAGTTTTTACCATGTACCTTACTTTTCAAAACACCTCTACCACCTCCAAGGTTGTTAACTACTGAGCATTTTCCATTCCAGATGTGTATTCACAGATTTTCTAACTCTTCTCCTCTTATTGTGTCTTACTTGGGGTGAAGGTAATTCAAGGCATTGTTCTGAATGAGAGTGGGAAGACTTTTGGGTAGCATATATTTGCATACACATTGGATTCATTTTCCAATTTTCTATTCGAAATACTGAATCCCTGACTGTCAGAGGTAGAAGGAATTCTCCTTCAAAGAATAGCCTGACACTTACAAGAAACAGCCACCAGGAGACATCCTGTCTGGGAGACATCCTGTAGCCATCTGTCTCCCTGAGACATCCTGTGCCCATCTGTCTTTCTGAAACTTCCTGAGGTTATCTCACCTTGTGAAGACATCTAGGAAGTGCCGATTAGAGAGATTTCCCACATCCAGCATACAAATACCCCTGTGTGAACAATAAAAGTTTGCAGCTTGATCAGAACTCCTGTCTTGCTGTCATCTCTCGTGTCTCTTGTCCCTTCATTCCTCCCTATCTAGGTTCGCTGCCCACGTTGATGTGTCCTGCCGGCCGGGACATCTGGCGCCCACTGACTGGGGCTCTAGCTTTTGATTGAGGGGGACCCCGTCCTCCTGGAAGATTTGGTCAAGCGGAGCTTGCAATAACCGCAGAAGACACCACCGAGAGACAGATCCAGGAGGAGGGTGGGGATGACACACGGTGATTGACCCACCATGGGGCAAGCAGTTTCGTCACATGATTTGTTTTTGTCAGGCTACAAGGAGTCCTTCCAGACATGGGGGCGCATATTAAGAAAAAAGACTTAATTTTTTTTTTCTTTTCACACATAAGAGAGCAGTGTCCATGGTTTCCTCTTGAAAGGACCATTGATGGTAAAAGATGGCTTAGAGTAGGAGACTGTTTAAAAGATTATTATGAATCCTTTGGCCCAGAAAAAGTGCCTGTTCCCACCTTTTCTTACTGGAACTTAATTAATAGAATTCTTAAAAGTTCACCCTTTGACAATGGTACCTTAAAAGTTGTCAAGGTTGGGAAAGAGACTATGCAAATACTTCTCATATCCCCTCGGCATGCCCATCAGTTAGTATAGACATAGACCCTTCTCAGGCTCCCCAGGACCTTGGGATCCTTCCTGGTCCCCCTCAAAATACCACCCTAATGAATAAGGCTCCAATGATTACCAACTGCCTTTATCCAGTTTTAAATACCGGAGACTCATTGACCCCTGTAGAGGAGGCTACCTTGGAGAAGGAAGCAGCTCGCTACCATTCAGAAGACCCTCCACCTCTCAAGACCCTGCCACAGCTTATAGGACTTACACATCCACCTCCCTCCTATATCCCTCCTGCCTTTTGTGCTCTGGCCCTTCAGGGAACAAATGCCCCCCCCCGATATTTTCTCCCCACTTCCCTTGCCTAAACTGGCTCCTTTGTGAGCATCCTTTCAACATACACAGGAACAGATCCAACCTTTAAAAGAATTAAGATCCCTTCACTCTGAGCTCTCTTCATTAGCCTTAGGTATGGAGTCAAAGCAACTGGCCTACAGTGGTCTAATACAAAGGCGAAGCAACTCCATTGACCTGTGCTCGCCTTCCCAGTCACCACCAGTCTGATAGATAAGCCTGCCCAGGCTGAGGTCAAAGAATTAGATGAGGATAAAGAGGAGGAAGAGGGGAAATGGATTAGGGAGATCAGGACTCAGAGGATGAGGAGTTCAGCCCTAGGCAGGCAGGAACCCAGAGTCTACAAAAAATTAAGCCTGCATTTTCCTGAAAAACTTAAAAAGGCTTGTGCTCACTATGGCCACATTGCACCCTACACGTTGGCTTTATTAGAAAGCCACAGCACACAATGACTTACTCCCAATGATTGGAAATTTTTAGACCAAGCTACCCTCAGTGCCAGAGACTTCCTGTTATGGAATGCAGATTTCAAAGAGCACTGTCGGGAAACTGCTCAAAAAATTTTAACTAAGGCCTTCTCTAAATCCAGGACTTATGTTAAGCTAGTGGGCAATGAGCCTTTTGACAATAAAACTAAATAGGCACGTTTCCCTACTGGACTTTTGATGCAGATTCAGATGGCTGGCTTACATGCTTGGAGACACCTCCCTCAAAAGCCTCGGCTACCACTTCCCTGGCAAAAATTTGACAAGGGCCCGACGAGCCTTATAGCGACTTTGTTCCCCGGCTTAACCTAGCTGTGGAATGCTTGCTTGGACCAAGCGAAAGCAAAAGCGCTTTTGTAAAACATCTTGCCTTTGAAAACGCCAACCCGGCATGTCAGGATGTTCTTCAACCACATAAGGATAAAGGGAAACTTTCTGACTTTATTAGACTCTATGCAGGGGTAGGTGCAGCCCATGCCATGGGTCTTGCCCTAGGTGCCACCTTTACCAAGACCTTTCACAATCCTGGCTCACGTACTTGCTTTACTTGTAAACAACCTGGCCATTTTGCACGCAAGTGTCCGACAGGCAAAAAAAGCCTAGGAATAGCGTCTCCTTCAACTGGGGCTATACCGCCCCAAGCTATCCTTTGCCCTAGATGTGGTAAAGGTCATCACTGGGCCAGTGAGTGTAGATCTAAGACAAATGCCCTCAGACAGCCTATTTTTTCCTGCTTCTTGGGAAACTCCCTGCGGGGCCAGCCCCGGGCCACGACATCCCCCAGGACAAACCCAGGGGCAATAAGATTTGTTCCCTCCCAAACTCCCAACCTACCTCAAAATTCTTCTCCACAATTGCCTCCCTCCAACTAGCCACTCCAGGCAGCGCAGGATTGGACCTCTGTGCCACCACTGATACTATATTGGACTCAATGCAAGGACCCCAGATAATACCCACTGGAATTATGGGTCCCCCTCAATCTCATATGTGTGCCCTTATTTTTGGGAGAGCCTCTACTAACTTACATGGTGTTCAGGTCTTCCATGGCATTAATAATAATGATTTCACTGGAGAAAAAAAATACTGGCCAAAGCTATTAATGGAGTTGTGGCCATCCCAGCACGAACAAGTCTTGCACAATTAATACTCCTTCCCTTGAATCCAGGAGGCACTTCCACCGCCCAAACCTACCGCAGGGGACTGCCTCCTTGGGCTGCTCTGATGTAAATTTGGTTCAACCCGTTTCTCACAAAAGACCCACAATTTCCTTACTTATTGAAGGAAAGGAATTCCAAGGAATTCTAGATACTGGAGCTGATGACACAATTATTTCTCAAAAATATTGGCCATCAGCTTGGACCCTCACCTCATCCTTGACTGACCTTAAAGGGATAGGAAAGTCAAAAAATCCTCTGGTCAGCTCTACGGCTCTTAGCTGGACTTATAAAGAGGGTAATAAGGGAATTGTCACTCTTTTCGTTGTTCCTGACCTCCCTGTTAACCTATGGGCCCAAGATATTTTGAGTCAAATGGAAGTTATTCATGCCAGTCCCTATTCCATGGTAACTCATCAAATGCTTCATATAAATTTTGTCCCTGGTACAGGCCTTGGGAGACTGAGACAAGGACTGGTTGAGCCAATAAAACCCATACAAAAAACAAATACATATGGACTTGGGTATTCGGACTTTTAGTGTCGGTCTCTGACTCTCCTGTACCCCATGGAGATAAAATTATTTGGGAAACTCAGACTATTGTGTGGGTGAATCAATGGCCACTTACCCAAGAAAATATGGAGGCTGCCTCCATGTTAGTGCAGGAACAGCTGGCAGCCGGCCATGTAGAGCCCTCAACCTCAACATCGAATACTCCAATTTTTGTTATCAAGTAAAAATCAGGCAAGTGGTGCCTTTTACAATATTTGTTTGCCATTAATAAAGCTATGTGCCCAATAAGAGCACTACAGCCAGGCATTCCCACACCAGTGGCTATTCCCAAAAACTATTGTAAAATGATTATTGAGTTAAAAGATTGGTTTTTTACCATTCCTTTACATCCTGCGGATAGACCCTATTTTGCCTTTAGTCTCCCTCGCATTAATTTTCAGGGCTCTATGCAGAGATTTCAATGGAAGGTTCTTCCCCAAGGTATGGCCAACAGCCCTAGTCTTTGCCAAAAATACGTTGCTCAAGCAGTAGACCCTGTGAGAGAGCTATGGCCACAAATTTATATTTTACATTATATGGATGATTTGTTAATTGCTGCACCTAATAACCATGACCTTAATAATTGTTACTTGGACATTTACAAAATCCTCACTTCCTTGGGACAACAGATAGCTCCTAATAAGGTTAAAACACAGGACTGTTATACCTATTTGGGCCTTAAACTTCAAGATAATCAGATTCAAATTCCTAAGATACCACTATGGGTGGACCATCTTCACAACCTTAATGATTTTCAAAAATTCCTGGGGAATATTCAATGGCTAAAAACATATTTAAAATTACCACCTTGTGTACTTTTGTCCCTTAATGATATTTTGAGAGGTGATTCCCACCCCTCCTCCCCTCAAAAACTTACTCCCGAGGCATGACAGGCATTAAACCAAGTCACAGAAGCCATTGCCAAACAGTTTTTTACAGAACATTCTTATAGCCTTCCTCTGGTTCTGGTTATTTTACACACTCCTCATACACCCACAGGAATATTTTGGCAACGAAATACACATTTTAGAAATAAAGGCTGCCTTTGCTTTGGGTCCATTTACCCACCACATTCTCCAAGGTTATTACTGTTTTTCTTGCTCAGGTAGCTTCTATTATTTTTAAAAGTCGTTTGCTATCTCGACAACATTTTGGCAAAGACCATGATAATATTTTAATTTCATATACTAAAGACCAAATCCAATTTTTACTACAGACGGAGGATGAATGGCGTATTGCCTTATCAGGCTTTTTGGGAACAATTGATAACCACCTACCCAATGACCCCCTTTTACATTTTGTCCAGTTACATCCATTTATTTTTGCCAAAATTACTCAAAAGGCTCCCATTCCTCAAGCCCTTACTGTCTTTACAGACAGTTCCAGTAATGGCCGAGCAGTCTTTGTTGTCAATAACCAGCCTAACACCTTTGATACTGTCTATCATTCAGCACAGTTTGTGGAATTGTTTGCAATAACACAAGTTTTTAAAACATTTTTTGATAATCCTGTTAATATTTATACATACAGTGCCTACATTGCTCATTCTGTGCGCCTGCTTGAGATTTCACCCACCATTAAGGCTTCTTCCAATGTCGCCCATCGGTTTCACCAGCTTCAGCAGCTAATTCAGGCCAGACAACACCCATTTTTCTTAGGACACAGCAGGGCACACTCTGATCTTCCCAGCCCTCTAACACAAGGTAATGCCAAAGCTGATGCAGCAACTCGTTTCATATTTCCAATTTTTGTTGGCTGCACTCAAAAGGCCACGGAGTTACACAATCTTCACCATCTAAATTCCCAGAACCTTCGATAACTATGTAAAATTACCAGGCAACAGGCACGAGAAATAGTAAAAACATGCCCTGGTTGCCCTGTCTCCCTCCCCATTCAACACTTGGGAGTTAACCCCCGAAGATTACTGTCCAATCAGTTTTGGCAAATGGATGTTACTCATTTTTCTGAATTTGGAAAAACCAAATATGTACACGTTTCTGTAGATACCTTCAGTGGCCTTATTTTCGCATCACCACATTCTGGAGAGGCTATCAAAGATGTCCTTTCTCATCTTGTTTCAGCGTTTTCTGTAATGGGTAAACCAATACATATTAAAAAAAGATAATTGTCCTGCATATACCAGTGCCAAATTTAAACAGTTTTGTGCTACCTCGCAAATTTGGCATACTACTGGAATTCCATACAAGCCTCAGGCATTGTGGAACGTGCCCACCTTACCTAAAGACTTGGCTAACCCGCATTAATGCTTCTGCACTTGTATTTACCACTCACAGGCATCACCTTAATCATGCATTATTTGCCCTTATTTTTCTTTCCCTAGACAGTGAAGGCCATTTGGCTGCAGACTGACACAGGCAATCCTCGTCCAATTCTGTTCGCCCACTTGTTATGTGGCACAATCCCCTTACAAATAAATGGAAACGCCCAGGTCCTGTCCTCATCTGTGGACGAGGCTCAGCTTGTGTTTTGGACGAAGAGCAAGCAGCCCCAAGATGGTTACCAGAACGCCTGGTTAAACAGGTTAATGGCTTACCTCAACACGGGGATGGAGGCCCTCCCCCTGAGAACAAGTTTTCCTCTTTTTCAGATGCAGCCAACAATCTGTGTGAGGATCCTACTTAAGGCACTTCTGCTGAACAGGATTGTACACGGAGGCTTTGGCCCTCCACCTTCCAACATCATGGAGTACCTTTTTGGCCCTCCCTGTGAACGCAAGGGAGGATCTTGGACTCAGGCTCCCACTAGTTTGACCCAGACTGCTGACTGCGTGACTAAGGTGGCTTACCTCCGGGCCGAGGTTGACCATAAACTCAGAGGAGTTCATCAGCCTAAATTGGTATGTGTTAACAAGCCAAAGATTATTCCCCCTAGTACAAGTAAAGCTCTCCAAAATTGTTCTGCAACTTGAACGTATACCCAAGCGATGCATGCCACTTGTTATGCGTCGGCCTCAATTTGTGTTAACAAGCAGGGAGAACAATTTTTTGAAGCCTCCCTAACTAAAACTCATGCAGCAGGAGGGACCACTATTCATTATACCCCCGTTCTTTTTGACCGGGGAGGAGAAGGCAAATACACCAAGCTACAGTCAGCTGGGTGCCAAGGCCCTGTTGGTAAACCCTCCTGCTGCCCCATTAAGGCACCTACAGGGGTCACTGATGGTGGAGGATTCCCTTATGCTGTCAAGCATCCTCAGATAATCAAACTTTTGAAACCCCAAATCCCTGAGCTCACATATCATCCCTTAATATAGCCAAAATGCCAGCTCCCAGGTTTAGATAACAATACATTAGATATTTTGGAAACTACCTTCTCCTTGCTTAATAATTCCAACCCCAACTTTGCTGGTGATTGCTGGCTCTCCATGACAACAGGGGCAATCATGCCTATGGCAGTTCCTATTAATTCTATCATAGACGATGATAATACATGCCAACCCAGATTTCATTTAAAAGTACAGTCTATAGGCACTTTTACAATATGTCTTTTAGGCGCGATGCAAAATAATACCTATGATATTGATGTTGGAGTTACTTCCTTTGGAAATTGCTCAACAGTACAAAACTATTCCTCATCCACCCCATCTCTTTGTCCCTCCAATGGCACAGTTTTTATGTGTGGAGGAAACTCGGCCTTCCCGAGGCTTCCATCGAATTGGACCGTTGGCTGTGTTCTTGCCTTATTACTCCCTGATATAACTATTGTCCCAGGAGACGAAACTCTATGCATTCCTAGTCTAGACACCTCAGTCAAAAGACACAGGCGGGCAATATAGGCCTTACCACTCGTTGCCAGTCTTGGAATAACAGCTACTGTGGCCACAGGTACAGCTGGCTTAGGCATGGCTATACACTGTTAGTGTCGCCTGTCTCAACAACTTATAAATGATGTAAAAACTCTATCAGGAACCATTAAAGATTTGCAGGACCTAGTAGACTCCCTGGCAGAAGTCTTCCTTCAAAACAGAGAAGGCTTAGATTTACTGACAGCTAACCAGGGAGGTATTTGCTTGGCCTTAGGGGAACGATGCTGCTTTAATGCCAATAAATCAGCCATAGTACGCACTAAAATTAAGCAGCTTCAAGAAGATCTAGAAAAGAGATGAAGGGAACTTTTTGAAAATCCCCTCTGGACTGGGTTTAATGGATTTCTACCCTACCTTCTTCCCCTATTAGGCCCTTTGTTGGGTTTACTTTTAATGGTGTCCATAGGACCCTGCATTATAAACAGGGTTGTACAATTTATTATAGAACAGATTAATATTTTGGCCTCTAAGCCCATACAGGTCCACTATTATCGCCTGGAGATGGAAGACCATGCTGCCAACATTTAAAAGGATGTTCTACCCTTCTCACAGGCTTATTTCTTAAGTTTACATCCCCACAGATCTCTCTTTCTTACATTAAACTATAAGTAACAGCTCTGACCAACCATCTTCTGCCATTGCCATAAGGGTTCGTCCTCCATGGGCCCCTCCACTTGGGGGAGGATGCACCCATGGAGTGAGGACGTTAGGCCATAATAACGGAGGGTGCAGGATGGACTGCAGGAGGATGTATCCACAGATCCCAAAACAGAAGACCTCTTAGTGACACGCTCTGGTGCATGGTGGTCAGCCTGCTTCCCCCTCAAAGCCGTCGCCTCCCAAAACATGCCAAGGCCACCACGAAATCTCCTAGTAAACATGCTCTCTCAAATCATGAGATATTCTAAGGCCTGCTAGAGAAACAGAGCCTCTATCACCCCCTAAAACATTGGCCAGTAAGTTATGGTCAAATATTTTATATAAGAGAGGTCAGGGGCTAGAAGGAAGTTCTCCTTCAAAGAGTAGCCTGACACTGAAAAGAAACAGCCCCCTGGGAGATATCCTGCCTGGGAGACATCCCGCAGCCATCTATCTCCCTGAGACATCCTGCGGCCATCTGTCTTCCTGCAACATCCTGAGGTTATCAAACTTTCTGAAGACATCCAGCAACTGCCGATAAGAGAGCTTTCCCATCCACAACATATAAATCCCCATGTGAGAACAATAAAAGTTTGCAGCATGATCAGAACTCCAGTCTTGCTGTAATCTCTCGTGTCTCTTGTCCCTTCATTCCTCCCCAACTAGGTTCCTTGCCCACATTGATGTGTGCGGCCGGCCGGGACAACTGACACTAACCCATACCCTACTACACTCTGACTACTAATCCTAATATGATGGAGAAAAATAACCCAAACAGAATAGAAATACAAGCAGTTCAGAGGAGGCATGGTGTATATTTGGACTTGCCTTTTGCATGATATAGGGTAGGTGTTATAAATCTAGTTAATTTTTAATTGAAATCGTTCTCCATGTGTTTTTAAAGTTAACAAATATGTGAATTCCTGTCTCCATTTCTCTGTAGCCTATTCAACACATGTATTTTTATCTGCACATATAGAATCCTACTTGGAATCACACGTACATTCTTGTGAGGAGGCTGACTTGGCAGATACAAATTGTGAGAAGAGATCACTCCCCATAAACGCTGTTGGAACTCAAAATTCAATCTATGGGTGAGCTTCCTAGTAGAACAACATTTTACATAAATCCATGTTCAGTAACATAAATATTTTTGCATCTATGGATGATATATATTTCATGATGAATTTTGTTTGGCATATATATTGCTACTTTTTATTGTCTGTGTGTGTGTTTTGTATATATATACACTCTTCAGATTTTTCAAAATATGAAATATATGTGTCTTATATACACTCCCTAAATTCATTTATATTCATGTATGTGGATTTATAATCAACTTTTCACAAGATTATTCTCAGAAATATTCATCCACCTGAAATACATATTTGTTTTCTAGTACTGAAAACTAACTTAAGTGAATGGTGCGTACAATCCTAATATTTCTACAGTGACTGACACAGTTTAACATCAACGCAAGTAGAAATCTATCGGACATGATGTGTATTTTGAAGTTCATTTTGTTCAACACTGGTACATTGCAATTTCTTCAGTTTATTCACATCATAGGATATATATTTCATCCACAAGTTCACAAATTTATACGCATTTGATTCATTTTCAATCATTTCCTGCTTCAGAACACATGTATTACTCCTAGTTTCCTGAATGGTCTTTTCATGACACTTATTTCCAAACACATTCATTTTGGTTTTCATAATCATTTTGAAGCAAAACTCACACATTCTTCATGATATACCATAACCCTAATTTTACCATTATATGTGTAACTGATTGGAATGAATGATTGTATATCAATATAAGATTCCCTGTATATTTTCTGATATCAATTCAATCCATTATTTAAAGTTTGAACCACTTTTATTATTTATTCACAGTATGGTCTATTCATGCATTATTTCTATATTTATAGACACAGGGTACATCTATTTGTATCCCCAATACTAATTTATTCATCTTCAAAATGTAGCTCCCAGAAATGTTGTCAGAAATACTCATGTCACATGATCTACATATACATTTTATCACAGTAATATTCTGGACACATTATGAAAATGTCACACTTATGATTGTACCAAAGCCTAAGTGAAAGTGAGCATGCGTTACTAAAAACATCCATGTCCAGGTTGCCTAATGCTCTCTAATGTCAATACTATTGGTGAATACATATTTGTTTCTTCCTAAGATTATATATTCAACCTCAATCCTGTTGAAAATGTCTAATCCTACCACACAATTTATACTTTGCCTGATTTCCTAATGTCTCTATTGATTTCTGCTTCCCTACATATTATCCCAGTTCATTATTGTGACTGACTCTTCACATGTGCTGACATTTACATTCACTGTCTACCCGAAAGCCTATTGCTAAAGAACTTTTGGTCCCACTCTTATACTCACTCTTCTTTCTAAACCTACCGACTTTCGTCTTAATCGTACCGACTATCACTTTTTGACTGGATGTTCTCTTTGACATTCAATCATCCAAGGTACAAGGCAATTGTATATCGATTCATCTGAGACATCTGTGCAGAATATAATTCAAAGCTAAGTATCCCACTCAAAGGCCTAATGCCTTTCTGGGCTTCAAATCTTACCTGGATTTCTGTTTTCAAACTTATATTTCCCCTGTATATTCTTGAAAATATTGCAGGTTCCCAATACCATTAATCATCTTGCACAATGATTCCGAACCCAAATAGAACCTGTTATTAACCGTAACCATACACTCTTTTCTCAATCTCACTTTACAGAAGAGCAGGTACAGAGTTCGTCTTACAATACAGGAATGTAGGGGATCTTCCACCTGCTGAGAACCTAAAATGTCCATGCAGAAATGATCCCTGGATAAGATGTAGGCAGCTATTGAGGAACTAAGAGAGCAAAAGTCATCTTCCAATGCAAAAACCCTGGTCAGAATGAAGGGATGTGTCTGAATCAGCCTCTCTCTTCTTAATGTAGAGAAGATGGACCAAACCAGGCCTGTGTGGAGAGCTGTTCCTGGGTGCCTATGGTTTACATACCATTCTAACTTGTGAAAGTGTCACAGGAAGTAGGGGCAGCCTCCATCTCATGGGACACTTGGAAGCAACTGAAGCAATTGTTAGGACAAAGTGGTTGTCACGGCAGTGACCTCACTCAGTTCCTGAAAGAATTGACCTACTTAACTTCCTTGTTGATGGAACTCTCTGAACTTGGTATCCAGGAAGCCAGGCACCCAGAGCCAGTCCCAGTCCCCGTCCCAGTGGGCTCAATTGTTTGTATTTACCATGGACATAGTCAGTCTTTCTTGGTACCTACTGATGTGAGGATGGTCAAATGACAGAATAGCTATGAAGAGGGTCCTTTCCTGGGAAAGTAGGTAGTTGCTCACCACTGACTGCTGGCAACTTCACTGAGTTGAAAAAGGAGACAAGATCTGAGACCGTACAGGCCATTTCGGGGGAACGAAGTATGGCTCACCAGTCAGAGGACACTCCATATAGTCAGAGACCTACTTGGGGGAAGGAGGTGCCTTTTTGAGTGTGGGTGTGAGTATGTGGTTTTTGTCTCATGTTCTGAGAATAGGTAGGAAAGTCGGTTTGTTTGTTTTGGGGTAGACTGTTTCTTGTATGTCGTTTGGCAAGGCGAGTGTTTCTATGTCTGTGTATCTTACTGTGTCAGTGGTTGTAGACAATAGAAAAGAGAATGCATCAATGGATGTGTTGTGTCTAGTAGAAAGCTCCCAGCATTCATCCTGCCCAATGTATGAATAGAGAGTGGGCAGCCTTATTGATGTGCAACACCTATTATATTCCTAAGTTTCAGTTTTCTTCCTGAATTCTCTCAACTCTCCAGAATAGGCTCATGGTTTTGTGTCCAAGATATGTACCACCTCCAAGCTCTGTGAAATGGCCATGTACTGAATAGCTGAAGGAAATGTGATCATCTCAGAAAACTCAAATATCAGTGTGAATAGAAAAGTCTCAGTGGAGAAACCCTGCTTTGGGCCTTTTACTTACCTATTTTTCTGTTGCCCTGAATGTCAGAAAGGTCTTTGCCTCAGGTCACACTTTGTGAAGCCTGAAGAAAATAGTTTTCAAATGGAAATGAATGGGCATCACCTGTGGCTCTTTCCTTAATTGCTTTGGAAATGGATGTGTCTGAATCAGTATCTTGGCCCTGTGTCAGGTTGTGGCTTAGATTCTCAAAACCAGATGGATCTAAAAAAAGATGCCATGTGTGCATCCAAAACCAAAATGGCAAAAAGATCAGTTATAGTGGATGAAGCTTCTTGCCTTTCTCTATTAGTTTCCTGACATCCATCAAGTGAGAATAGGAATCCTTTGGGTAAAATTAGTACTTCAAAGCCCTGCAGAGGTGCTTGGGTTTCCTCATGACTCCAAATCACATAAAGAATCTATACCTGACTGTCAGTAGGCCTCAAATTGGAGAATCAGAGCAGTATTAAGAGCAGGCCTATTTGATCACTCCTGGTTCACAGGAAAGGTGTCCCGGCCACAATGACTTTAGGCAAATGAGGGGCAAGAGAACGTATTTTGGACACTGTCTTTGGATGTGCCCCTCATGGAAACCTCCAGCCAGAGGTTATGATTAGTATCTATATGGAAGAATATGAGGGCTATGTGGAAGTGTTTTGGTTTTAATTGTGGTCATTAGTGTGGTGGTTGGAAAAGATGACTGGGTCCATCAGGGTTTAAACTCTGATGTGATTCCCCTTGGAGACTGCGTTGTGGAACTGACCTCAGAGAAGAATTGCCATGATTTGTGTTGGCATTTTTGGAGGCCACGCATGAGAGTCGCCCTTGGAAACTGAGATCTAGACCAAGGGCGGCTTTCCACAGAGCACAGGGAATCTCAGCCATGATACCATATGATTTTATTCTGAAAGCCTTGGAATCCATAGTTGAGAGTCAAAACACACATGGACCTCACATTGTAGACCTCTATGTGCCTGGCTTCATGTAACCTTTTGCCCACTCTTTGGGAAGCCTTGCCTGTGAAATTTCTCCAGAGCTTTCATTGAAATGATCTTCCTCAACCTTTAATGGTTCCTGAATGAACGGAAACACACAGTGCCTCCAACTTCATCCTTGAAAAATGGCTACATAAATACCATGACATTCTTGAAATTCCCTTGACCAGGTGGCACTGGAGAACCTTCGATGTCTGTTGCTAATTCGAGTGTACAAGACAGTGCCTTGATTGACTGGGTTTCATGATAATGGTGTAGAACAGAGATGTCAGTACGTTGGAGCCTCCTGATTAGTGGTCATAGAACAGTGTTGTGCATGTGTGTGATAAAACATCTGTGGTGGGGCCATGTGGATCTGCCATTTACTTCCAAATGGGTTGCGACTGACATGGTGCAGCCAGCAGAACCTTGTATGTAAAGGCATCTTGTTATATGGAGAAATTTCAGGGCAATGTTCAGAATCAGGTTGCTATGGTCAAGGGGGCAACCTATGTGTGATAGAAGCCTATTTGGTGCATTCTCCTGCAGACCCTGACACACGACACATGACAGAACTCCCTCCAGCACTGTGTCCCAGTTGAACTTTTTGTTTTTCGAGAAGCAAATACCAAACTCCCAATGCAGCAGCAAGAAACACCACAAAAAGTGGAGGATGACCAAATAGCTTCACAGTCCACACGGAGAGACACTTAACCCTCAGTGGCCACAGATATCTATAAAGAGAGAATTCAGCACTGCTGCCTAATGTTCATTGGAATATAAGAAACCATGTCCTCCAGGTCACATATATGCAGACCCAGCTTTGATGGTCTCACTACAAAGGAAGATAAAGCTCCTGACAACAACATATATTTCAAGTGCCCAACCTCAGAGGAAGTTTCTCAAGAAGTCTTTAGGCCAACAGAGCTCCATGATTGTGGAGTTTTATCCTGTCCCTTACTTTTGGAAACTCCTCTTGCACCTCCAAAGTTGTGAACTCCTGAGCAATTTCCATTCCAGATATGTATTCACAAATTTTATAACTCTTCTCCTCTAATTGTGTCTTAATTGGGGCGAAGGTAATGTCAAGTAATTGTTCTGGATGAGAGTGGGTGGATTTTTGTGTAGCACATATTTGCATACACATTGGATTCATTTTCCAATTTTCCATTTGAAATACTGAAACACTGACACTACCCCATACCCTACTAAACTCTGTCTACTAATCCTAATATGATTGAGAAAAATAACCCAAACAGAATTGAAATACAAGCAGTACAGAAAAGGCACAGTGTATAGTTGGACTTGCCTTTTGCATTATGTAGAGTAGGAGTTATAAATCTACTCATTTTTTTGTTGAAATAGTTCTCAATGTGTTTTTAAAGTTAACAAATATATGAATTCCTGTCTCCCTTTCGCTGCAGCGTATTCAGCACATGTATTTTTATAAGCACATGTATAATCCTACCTGGTACCACATGTACACTATTGTGTGGTACCTGAATAGGCAGATACAAATTGTGAGAAGAGATCACTCCTCCTAAACGCTGTTGGAACTGAACATTCACCCTATGGGTGAGCTTCCTAGCTGAACAACATTATATATAAATCCATGTTCTGTAAAATAAATATTTTTGATCTGTGGATAATATATATTTCATGGTGAATTTCAATTGGCATATAGTGCTAATTTTTAATATCTGTGTGTGTGTATATATATATATATATATATATATACTCTCCAGATTTTTCAAAATATGAAATATATGTGTCTTATTATACATTTCCTAAATTCATTCATATTCATGTATGTGGATTTATAATAATCTTTTCACAAGATTATTTTCAGAAATATTCATCCACCTGAAATACCTATTTGTTTCCAACACTGAAAACTAACTTAAGTGAATGGTGTATACAAATCCTAATATTTCTACAGTAACTGACTCAGTTTAACATCAATGCAAGTAGACTCCTATGGGACATGATGTGTATTTTGAAGTTCATTTTTTTCAACACTTGTACATTACTATTTCTTTAGTTCATGCACATCATTGGATATATATTTCATCCATAAGTTTGCAATTTTATTGGCATTTGTTTCACTTTCAATCACTTTCTACTTCAGAACACATATATTTCTCCATGTTTCTTGACTGGTCTTTTCATGAGAATTCTTTCCAAACACATTATTTTTGATTTTCATAATTACTTTTGAAGGAAATCTCACACACCCTAGATAATGAACCATAACCATAATATTACCATTAGATGTATAACTGGTTGGAATGAATGATTGTATATCAATAATGATTTCTTATATATTTTCAGATATCAATTCAATACATTATTTAACGTGGAACCTGTTATATTATTTAAACACAGTATTGTCTATTCATGCATTATCTCTATATCCATAGACACAGGGTACACGTCTTTATAACCCCAATACTAATTATTAGGTCTTGAAAATATTCCTCCCAGAAATGGTGGAAGAAATACTCATGTCACCTGACCTACATATACATTTTATCACAGTAATATTCTGGACACAAAAAGCAAAGTTCACACTAATGATTGTACCAATGGAATGGTCGAGGGAGCATTTTAGGAAGAGACCACCAAGAGACTGTCTCATGCAACAGCAAAGTGTGTATTGGGGGTCCAGCATGCTGCAGCTCAGAGCTCACTTGAATTTAGCAGAGAGCCCTGAGAATAGCTTAAGCAGAGCTTATGTACTTTCTTTGGAGAAGGCAGGGTGTGAAGTTTATTGATGGGTCAGGGTGAGTGGGTGGTTTGCTTGCAAATGTGTGAGGGAGTACATTCTGCAGTTTGGCAGTTGGGGACAACACATTCTGGGAACAAGATTAGCAAACAGTTCTCAAGATTTCAACAGTGTTTTGTTAAGAATACAGAAAAACAGGAAGTGACAAGTACCTATTTAATAAACCTTTCATTTCCCACTTCTTGTTCTGGTTACTTTTAATCAAAAAAGTGATCATTGGGGGGTGTCACATTTTATGTCTGCTAGTGAGTTATATTGTTGTCTGATTACCATAAGTTTAACTTGTCCAATTTGAGCTTGGAGAAAGGAAACTACACGGTTGAGCAAACAGGCCCCCACAGTTAGCAATAATATGAGGATTATTAATGGACTGGCCAAGGCACATAAAAGCGTAGTTAACCCAAGGGACTGTGTGAACCAAGACTCAAACCACGTTTTTGGGCCTCTGTCTCTCGTTGACGCTCTTCAAGGCGTTTTCTTAATTTACTCATAGATTCTTTTACAACTCCAGTATTGTCAGCATAAAAAAAAATTCTTCCCTCATTGCAGCACAAAGGCCCCCTCTCTCATGAAGAGGAGGTCCAACCGTCGCCTATTCTGTGAAACTACTTCGGAGAGAGAGGTTAAAGATTCCTGTAAAGCTGGGATTGAGGTTTTTAATATCTTTAAGCTTTGGTCTATTGCTGCTTCTCATTGAGTCATTTGTTGTGTCCCATGGACTAGGTCAGTGGTTCCTGTGCCCACACCTGCAGCAACTCTTATTCCAAATAGGATGGCTAAAGTGAGGGATACAGGTTCCCAGCGGAACCGGGTTTTATGCCCCCCCTATTTGAACTTTAAATGAACCTGTGTCATGATAGAGCACTCTGGGAAACATCTGCACCATTACATAACTAATCACATCTATTGACCATTTTATGAACACATAAACAATAATTAAGTATATAGAATTATACTGTTGAAGGAACAGACAAGGAAAGGCACCTAAGATAGCACCGAAGCTAGGGAAGCAGTCCTATTTGGTTGCAAAAGGATGTAGAGAGCATTGCTTCTGTTGTAATCAATTAATCCTCTGAACCCCAAGTTTAGGTTGTTTCAGAATTTTGTAGCCAACATGTAAGGGAATGGGCTCAGAATATCACAGTCTGCAGAAGTTCACAAAAAGCAGTTTTTGTTTCTGTTTTATTTCTTCTATTTTGGCAAGTTAACTTTTTAAGGACACCTGGGAGGGGGAGAGCTTTCGTCTTCTCTTTTTTTTTCTCCCTGCCAGCTGTTAAAATGGAGCCCAGTTGGTAACTTCTTTATCTTAGAAATGTAGCAATCTCTGTGAAGCTCCAGCTCAAGGCCTGAGGCCTTGTTCACATATTTTGTGAAAAACTAGTAAGGGGTGTCTAGCTTAGGAGTGCTGATTTTTCCAGCCAGTGGCAACTAGAACAGGGCAACAAGAAAAGAGGAAGTTTATCTACATTGAACTCTTTCATAGGGATTATTTTGCTGAAAGTCCTAAAGTCAGTCATGGTGAAGACTTCTGGAGAAGGTCACTTAAGAATTTTCTGTGGTCTTGGTACAGAGGGGGAAGAGTGGAAGGCAGGGGGTGAGAGCAGCTCCATGGATCTGAGAATCAGGAAGGAGAGATTAAAAGACTATTGGGAAAGGGGTTTGGGATTTTGCTAGCAAAAAAAACTTGAGCAGTAGAGCAAGTAGAGCAGAGGGGAAGATGGGAGTGAGTATCTCAAAAAGCCTGTGAGGGATTTTAAATTCTTAGTAACCTGTATTCAGTGTTGACAATGCAACTTTAAAGGTAATTTTTATTACATCTTGGATAGGGGTCTGAGGGCTCTTCTCAGCTGGTTTGAGCTTTGGGTTAGCAGGTAAGAGGACCTGTTGGGACCCATTGTGGGCACTGACAGAAGAATAGAGGAGTGTCTGGGTTTAGGGGTACCTAAGTAGCTGCTACCTCAGCAAGGGGGCAATGGTCTGAGAAAGGGTAGAGGTTTGGGTTTTTGATCTAGTAATTGGAGGGGAGAAATCAAATTCCTGAGGTGAAAGTGACAGCAGAGAGTCTGGAGCAGAAATCTGAGGGTGAGGATCTATTAGAGAAGCATAGTTCAGGATGTGAGCAAAGGAGGAAAAAGGCCTGCACATAGGGGAATTTCCTTCAACCCTTTTGAGCACTTGCCGAAGTTAAAAAGTCCATGCAGAATTTGAGGATCTAGAGACCCCTCTGGGGGACATGGATTTTGGTTGTCTAATTGGTAATATGGCCAATGCTGTGTACTGAATTTGATGAGGAGTTTGGGTTCCAGCAGGCAGCCCCTGTATGCTCAGATCGCCATGACTTACAGAAGAAGTCGGCTTTTCCCCACACAGCCATGGCTGTTTGTGGATTTGATAGTCCGCCGGGAAAACATAGTAATCTAGGCTAGCCAAACTGCATCTGGCTCACGTGTCCCTACATCCATAATGTTGGTTTCCATTACCTATGGTACGAAAGTGATTTAATGGAATTTTAGTGGAATTCTGTTCATCAGGGCTATCCCAATATGAAAGACCTATAGGTAGCTGACAAATGTCTGGGTGGAGGGATGGCCACCAGGTCCCTCAGTGGGCTGTATTCGAGGTAGACCATACTTGTTGTCTAGTAGGATTTTTGATCAGCCATCGCTGCTGAACGGGCTGATGATGCTTAGGAATACTGGTGGCCAAGGGGAGAGTCTATAGCCTTATCCACATGGCGAACACACAGTTTGAAAGGGTTACCAGTCTTTTCCAGCTTCCAGCCAGAGTGGGGACATGGCGCAGGCTTGAGATGAGAGGCATTGATCCAGGAAGTGATTCCGTCTACCTTTACCACTGTAGGTGTTATAAGTAGCACCTGGTATGGTCCTTTACACCGGGGTTTCAGGAATGACACCTGATGTCGTCTTTAGTAGATGAGGTCTCTTACTTGATATTGATGTGGAGTCCCATCATACCCTGGTTGGTAGGAAGGGGCCAGATGTTTCAACAAGTACCGCTGAGTTCTTTCAAGAGCTTTAAGTCTGTCAGGCAAGGGGGTGTGGAAGGGATCGTTAGGTCTTAGAGTTGGGGTTAGGTCCCTTACTGGAGCAGGGGCACCATAGAGAATTTCATAGGGGGTGAGGTTAGACAAAGAAACAGAGGGAGTATTTCTTGCATGAAACAGTGCAGAAGGCAGGAGCATAGTCCAATCTTTTATGCCAGTTTCTAAGCTTAATTTCGTTAAGGTCACTTTAATGGTTCTTTTTATTTTTTTACCTGTCCTGAGCTCTGGGGTCTATAAGAACAATGTAACTTCCAATAAACCCCTAGAATTCTGGATAACCCCTGTCTTACCTGGGCCATGAACGCCGGCCCATTATCAGACCCATATTACCTTAGGCAGGCAGAATCTTGGAAAAATATCTTTCAGGATCTTTTTGACCACCATTTGGGCCGTTTTTTTTTTTCTTTTCTTTTCTTTTCTTTCTTTTACTTTTCTTTTCTTTTCTTTTCTTTTTTTTTTTTCTTTTTTTTTTTTTTTTTTTTTTTTGTTGGGGATGCTTCAATCCATCCTGAAAATGTATCTACAAAGACTAGGAGATATTTAAGTCCATACATTGCTGGCTTAATTTCAGTAAAGTCAACTTCCCAATTCCCAGAATTGTCCTGGTCTGGTTCCTCATAGGTGTTTCCTGCAAGAAGCTTGGAAGTGTAAGCATTAACCAATTGACAGACCCGACAGGCTTTTGTTACCCATTCAGTTCTTCCCTTTCTCTTTGAATCGGTTAGTGGAAAACTCTGTTCTTGATCCTTCAGGAATGCCTGCAATTTCTTTGAACCAAGGTGAGTGAGTTGATATACATTTTAACTTAGTGTAGGGCTTTCTGAAATTGCAGGCTAAGCTCAGTGAAGTTGAGGGTTCAGTGTCAGAGTCTTTAGGTGTTATCAAAAGCTTCCTGGTTCTCAGGGGTTCATTGGAAATGGGCATCTCCCTTTAGCACCGGGTATAAAGGAGCAGCTAATGATGCAAACCCAGGTATCCATAACCTGCAAAAGCCAGCAGTCCCAAGAAACTCTCTGAGTTGTCTGCTGTTAGATCTGTGTGGTATCTGCACAACAGTTTGTTTTCTTTGCTCAGTGAGCCATCCTTTACCGCCCCTAAGTGAATAGCCGAGGAAGATTAATTCATGCTGGCAAATTTGGGCCTTTTTGGCAGAAGGTCTACACGCCAGTTTAGCAAGCTCAGATAATAGTGCTTGGGTCCCAGATTCACAGTTTTCCTTAGTGTTGGCTGCCAGTAGCAGGCCATCCACATGTTGAAGCAGGGTGTATAGTTCTGAAGTTGTTGAGATCTCTGTGGAGAGCTTCATCAAAGAGAGTGGGGGAGTTTTTGAACCCCTGTTCGAGTCTAGTCCAAGTTAGTTGACCAGACGTTCCGGTTTCTGGGTCTACCCACTCGAAAACAAACAGCAACTGAATATCTTTATGCAGAGGCAAGCAAAATAAAGCATCTTTTAAGTACAGAACAGTATACCATTTCTGCTCAGGGTTCAGAGTGCTAGGCAGATTGCACAGATTAGGTACCATGCGGTGAATGTCCTGCACTCTGTTGTTGATCTCTCGTAGGTCTTTAACAGGGTGATAGTCCCCGGTTCCTGGCATTTTTTAATGGTAGCAGGGGAGTGTTGCAGGCTGATTACCAGGTCCTTAGGACCCCTAAGATCAGATATTTCTGAATATGGGGCCTTATCCCATCTTTAGATTTTTGCCCAGAGTATATTTTTTGACATTGATTGGAGAGACTGAGGTTTTTAACTCCACTGTTATTGGAGGTTTTTTAATGGGCAGGCCTAAGCCATCAGTTTTTGTCCAGGCATCTGGGTAATATGTTATCCAATTCTGGGGTAACGTGCCTGTTTGATCAGTCTTGTGTGGTGTGAAGAGTTGATGTTCATCTTCTACTGACAGTTAAAGCTGTGACTATAGGAGTTTTTACTGAAGGATTTATAATTTTCACTTTGGGGCCTTCAGGGATAAAAGTTATTCTGGCCCGGAGCTTGGTGAGAAGATCTCGGCCCATTAATAGGGCCGGGCATCTTGGGATTACTAGGAAGGAGTGATGGATTTTTCCTTTCCCCAGGTCCATGATCCTCTTAGTTGTCTATGCCCGATATTTACTGCCATTAGCCCCTTGAAATAGAGACCTTTTATTTGATGGAGGGCCCAATGGGGCTTTAAGGGCTGAGTATACTGCCCCTGTATCCACTTCAAAGTGTACTGGGGTACCCTCCACTTCAAAAGTTACCCTGAGCTCGGGAAGAGGATCTGAGCCCCGACTTTCTTAGTCATCCTCCAGAGTCAGAATGTCTGGCTGGTGTGGCTGTCTCATTCTCGGGCTCTTTTTGGCCCAGTGTCCTTTTTCTTTTGAGTAGACATATTGATCTGAGGCCAGGGGTGGCTTTTGGCGTGTGCCCAGGTATCCCTTCCTGTATTCCTGTTTCTTAATTTCTGTCCTATTTTTTGTTGTGACCAGGACCTTAGTCAATGCATTAGTCTATCTTTTGCTTCTCGCATCCTCTCTTTGCTCCCTTTCTTTCTTCCTCCTTTGTTCCTTCTCTTCCTCAGTTTATCTCTTATAGTTTACTTTTTTAGGCTTCTCTGACTAAATCTCTCAAAGCCATATCTTGTAATCCATCTACGCATTGTAACTCTCTTTTAATATCCAGGGCAGCTTGCCCAATGAAGGCCATCATGACAGATGGCTTTTGATCCTCTGCCTGAGGATCGAAATGAGTATATCTCCTATATGCCTCCATAAATCTCTCTAGAAACATAGAGGGAGATTTATCAGGCCCTTGAATAATCTCTCTAACCTTGGCCCAATTAGTTGGTCACCTTAGCGGCTGCTTGGAGACCCGCTATTAGAGCCCGGCAATAAGTGGACGGATGCTACCTACCTTCAAACGTGTTGGTGTCCCAGTTCGGTTGGTTCAATGGGAAGCCGGCTTTGATGATGTGGGAAGAGGTGTCGGTCACCCATCTTGTCCGAGGATATTTTTTTTTAGCTTCCAGAAGGTTTTTCTCTTGTTCCTCTGTCATGAAGAGAGTCTGTAGGAGTTGTTGGCAGTCATCCCAAGTAGGCAGGTGTGACAACGCCGGCAAGTTCTTTGAGTTCTTTTACCGGGGCCAGCTTTGTCCAGGGAAGGAGTGGCTTTGTGTGCTGCCGGGTAGTAATCTGGAGGGCGCTGGGCCGGCCTAGCTTCCTCCAATGGTGGAGAGGCTGAGTCAGCAGCAAGGGAATCACTTAGAGGGTGTTGGGTGTTGGGGGAAGAGGGTAGGGGATAAGGAGGGTGCGGAGAGTCTAGTTGAGTCTTGAGACTTAGGAAGAACAAAGGGTGGAGGAGGAGGAGCAGAGGGTTTGAGAGATAGAATCATGGGGGAAGGTGGAGGAGCGGGGGCAGGGAAAAGGAAAGGCTTCACAAATGGAGGAGGAGATTTGCAGAGGTCCTGCAAAGTTAAGATATATGGCTTTTGATCTGGATGGCTATGTGGCCCCAGTTGAAAGACAATATTTCTGACTTTTTGAATTAGTGGGGAGTAGAAAGTTTCTTTAGGGGCCATCCGACTCCAAAGGTGGGTCATTTTGAGGCACGGAGAGTCTGCCAGTTCCGGCGTGTTGCTGAAATAGAAAGATTCTGAGCCCTTAAGTGGACTTTGGTCCACTGAACAAGAGTCAGGGACAGAGGCATTGAAGTGCTCTGTCCCATAATGAAAGATATACAAACAGTGAAAGCAATGACACACAACACAGACAAGACAAGACAATAAAGACAGGCAATGGATGTCCAATACTGAGACCAGGACTGATTAGCCAGCAAAACCTGATGTGCTGGCAAAACCGAATCCGAAACAAAAAAATCACTGAGTCGAGGATACTATTGTTCCTCTATTTTCCGAATCCTCTGGGGGCATCCCCCAGGAACGTGACCTGTGGCTCGGTGACACGTCTGTCAGCCAGCATCTGAGAGAGCTCACGCTCATCACCGATAGCCATTTTTCAAAGCCCTAACCTGAAACCTGAAACACGAAAGTGGTACCTTACTTATCCTGATAGGAGCTCGTTGGGAGTCTTTCGTACACCACTGATGGATCTTGCTGGGGGTTTCAGATGTGAAGTTCTGGCAAGCATTGGAGGAAGAGACCACCAAGAGACTGTCTCATGCAATAGTATAGGGTTAATAGGGAGTACAGCATGCTGGGGCTCAGACCTCACTTGGATAGAGCAGAGAGCCCTGAAAGAGCTTAAGCAGAGCTTATATTCTTTTCTTGAAGAGGACAGGGAGGGAAGTTTATTGATGGGTCCGGGCGACTGGTCGGTTTGTGAGCAAATGGGTGAGAGAGTACATTCTGCAGTTTGGCAGTTGGGGACAACACATTCTGGGAACAGGATTGGCAAACAGTTCTCAAGATTTCAACAGTGTTTTGTTAAGCATACAGAAAAATAGGAAGTGACAAGTACATATTTTATTCACCTTTCACCAAAGCCTAAAAGGAAAGTGAGCATGGATTACTAAAAACATCCATGTCCAGGTTGCCTAATGCTCTCAAATATCAATCGTATTGGTGACTACATATTTGTTTCTTCCTAAGATTTTCTATTCAACCTCAACCCTGTTCAAAATATCTAATTCTATCACTCACTTTATACTTTGGCTGAATTCCTAATGTCTCTATTGATTTCTGCTTTCCTACATATTTATCCCAGTTCATCATTGTGATTGACTCTTCACATGGGCTGACATATACATTCACTCTCTACCCGAAACCCTATTGCTAAAAAACTTTTGGTATCAATCCTATACTAACTCTTCCTTCTAAACCTACCAATTATCTTCCTAATCCTACTGACTATCGCTTTTGGACTGGATGTTCTCTTCGACATTCAATCATCCAAGATACAAAGTCCTATGACGCTGTATGTTGAATTATCTGAGACACCTGTGCAGAACGTAATTCAAAGCTAAGTATCCCAATCAAGGGCCAAATGCACTTCTGGGCTTCAAATTTTACCTAGATTACTGTTTTCATACTTATATTTCACCTCTATATTCTTATTAACAAGGCAGGTTCCCAATACCATTATTCATCCTGCAGAATGATTACTAACATAAATCAAACATGTTATTTACCCTAACCATACACTGTTCACTCAATATAACTTTACAGAAGAGCAGGGACAGAGTTGGTCTTACAATACAGGAATGTAGGGAATCTTCCACCTGCTGGGAACCTCAAAAGTCCATGCAGAAATTATCCCTGGAGAAGATGTAGGCAGCTATGAAGGACCTAAGAGAGCAAAAGTCATCTTCCATGGCAAACAACCTGGGCAGGATGAAGGGTTGTGTCTGAATCAGCCTCTCTGATCTTAATGTAGAGAGGATGGAACAAACCAGGCCTGTGTGGAGAGCTATTGCCAGGTGAGTAGGGTGGATACACTATTTGAACTTGTGAAAGTGTCACAGGAAGTAGGGGTAGCCTCCATCTCATGGGACCTATGGAAGCAACTGTTAGGACAAAGTGGTTGCCAAGGCAGTGACCTCATTCAGTTCCTGGAGGAAGTGACCTACCTCACTTCCTTGGGAAAAAAACTCTCTGAACTTGGGGTCCAGTAAGCCAGGCACTCAGAGCCACTCTCAGTCCCAGTTGCAGTAGGCACACTTGTTTGGATTTACCAAGGACAGTGTCAGTCTTTCTTGGTACCTACTGATGTGAGGATGGCCAAATGCCAGCAGAGCTCTGAAGAGGGCCCTTTCCTCAGAAAGCAGGTAGTGGCTCACCACTGGCACCTGACAACGTCACAGAGTTGACCAAGGAGACAAGATCTGAGACAGGACAGGCCATTTCCGGAAAACATACTAAGACCCACCAGTCAGAGGATACTCCGGATAGTCACAGACCTACTTGGGGGAAGGACATGACTTTGTGGGTGTGGGTGGGAGTTTATGGTTTTGTCTCATGTTCTGAGAATAGGGAGGAAAGGCGGTTTGTTTGGTTTGGAGGGGACTGTTTCTAGTAAGTCGTTTGACAAGATGAGTGTTTCTATGTCTGTATGTCCCACTGTGTTCGTGGTTGTAGACATTAGAGAAGAGAATGCATCAATGGATGTGTCCTGTCTAGTAGAAAGCTTCACAGCATTCATCCTGCCCAATTAATGAATGGACTTTGGCTTGCCTTATGGATGGGTAACACCTACTATCTTCCTAAGTTCCTGTTTTCTTCCTGAATTTGGGCCACTCTCCAGAATAGGCTCATGGTTTTGTGTCCAATATATGTACCATCTCCAAGCTCTGTGATATGGCCATGTACTGGATAGCTTAAGGGATTGGGGGAATATCAGAAAACTCAGATATCAGTGTGACCAAAAAAGTCTAAGTGGAGAAACCCTGCTTTGGGCCATTTGCTTACCTATTGTTCTGTTGCCCTGAATGTCAGGAAGGTCTTTGCCTCAGGCCACCCCTTTGGGACGCCTGAAGAAAACAGTTTTCAAATGGAAATTAATGGGCATCACCTGTACCTCTTTGCTTAATTGCTTTGGAAAGGGATGTTTGTGAATCAGCCTCTTGGCCATGTGTGAGGCTGTGGCTTATATTCTCAGCACCTGATGGATCTAAAGAAAGATTCCATGTGTGCTTCCAAAACCAAAATGGCCCAAAAAGCAGTCTTTGTGGATGAAGTCTCTCGCCTTTCTCTATAAGGTTCCTGACATCCATCTAGTGAGAATAGGGATTCTTTGTGTCAAATGAGTTCTTCAAAACTCTGCAGTGGCAAGTCTTTAGGTGCTTGGGTTTTTTCATGACACCAATTCAGATAAAAAATCTAAACCCGACAGTCAGTAGGCCTCAAATTGGAGAAGCAGAGCAGTATTTACGTCAGGCCTATGGTCACTCCTGGTTCTCAGGAAGGGTGTCCAGGCAACCCTGACTTTAGGCAAATGAGGGGCTAGGAAGGTTATTTTGTACACTGTCTTGGGATGAGTCCCTCATGGAAAACTCCAGCCACAGGTTATGATGAGTGTCTATATGGAAAAAGATGAGGGCTTTGTGGGAGTGTTTTGGTTTTAATTGTGGGGATTTGTGTGGCGGTTGGAAGTGATGACTGGTTCTACCTGGGTTTGAACTCTGGTGTCATTCCTTTAGAGTCTGAGTTCTGGAACTGATCTCAGAGAAATATTGCCATGAATCGTGTTCGGATTTTAGGAGGCCACGCATGGGATTCGCCCTTGGAAACTGAGATCAAGGACCAGGTTTGTTTTCCACAGAGCCTGAGAATCTCAGCCAGGATATCACAAGATTTTTTTCTGAAAGATTAGGCATCCATAGTTGAGAGTCAAAACACCCATGGACGTCACATTGTAGACCTTAATGGGCCTGGATGCATATGAGCCTTTGGCCACTCTATGGGAAGACTTGCCTGTGAGAGTACTCCACAGCTTTCATTGAAATGACCTTCTTCACCATTTTATGGTTCCTGAATTAACTGAAACCCACAGTGCCTCCAACTTTATCCATGAAAAATTGCTAGTTAAATACCATGAAATTTTTGAAATTCCCTTAACCAGGTGGTACTGGAGAGCCTTTGGATGTCTTGTTGCTGATCATGAGTGTACCATAGAATGCCTAGATTGTCTGGGTTTCATGAAAATGGTTTAGAACAAAGATGCCAGTAAGTTGGAGCCTGCAGAGTAGTGGGCCTATTGCAGTGGTGGGCAGGTGTGTGATAATACATCTCTGGTGTGGCCATGAGGATTTGCCATTGCCTTCCAAATGGCTTGTGAGTGACATGGTGCAGCCAGCAGGCCCTTCTATGTAAAGGCATCTTTTTATATGGAGAGGTTTCAGGGCAAATTTCAGAGTCAGATTGCTATGGACAAGGGGGCAAGCTCTGTGGGATAGAAGCCTGGTTGGTGCATTCTCCTGCAGACTCTGACCCACCACAAGTGACAGAACTCCCTCCAGCACTGGGTCCCAGTTGAACTCATTGTATTTCATGAAGCAAATACCAAAATCGCAGTGCAGCAGCAAGAAACACCACTAAAAGTTTAGGATGACAAAATGTCTTCACAGTCCACACGGGGAGACACTTAGGACCCAGTGGCCACAGTTTACCTACAACGAGAAAATTCAGCACTGCTGCCTCATGTTCATTAGAATATAAGAAACCATGGCCTCCAGGTCACACAGATGCATACCCAGCTTTGATGGTCCCACTAGAAAGGAAGCTAAATGTCCTTACAACAACATATATTTCAAGAGCCCAACCTCAGAGGAAGTGTCTCAAGAAGTCTTTAGGCCGGCAGAGCTCCATGTTTTGTGAGTGTTTTCCTGTTAGATCTGGACACAAGAGAAGACCACTGACACCAATAAAAATTAAATTAAATTAAGCTTATTATTTCCACTGGCCATCCTGCCTCTCCCTCCCAAAATGGCGGGAACAAGACAGCAACCCCAGCTTTCCTACAGCCCAGCTTCATGGACCAGAAATTTACACAAAATGGGCATTACATTTAACAGAACTCTGACAAGCATCACACTAATGGTAGTTTATATATATATATATATATATATATATATATATATATATATATATATATTTTTTTTTTTTTTTTTTTTTTTTTTTTGCTGTCCCTACATCAGAATTTATGAGGACCATTAGAGCCTCAGAGAGGGTTGTTGTCTGGCCAGGGAGGGCAAATATTTATGATATGTCACTAAAGTTTCAGAGAGGGCTGCTATCAGGTCGGAGAGCCAGACATGGCTCAGTTCAAACACTGGCAGGCATTCCAAGCAGGTTCAGAATTTTCAGTAATTTCTGGTAAAGCCAAAATTATCTTTTCATGGCTTTTTGGCAAGATGGCTTCCAATTTTAATAAAAGATCAGGTTGGGTCTATCATTCCCCCCTTTTCTCTGTGTCCCTTTCAAATCTTGAATAGATTAGGGGTAGAGCACTGAGGAAATTTTAATCCCTCAGGTAAAAGTCTCCAAATTTTTAGAACTCACCCAAAACCAGTCTCCCTGATTTTACCTGACTTAATTAATTACTTATATTGATTGTCTATTTATATTTGGCTCCATTGTTGTAATAAGAGAGGCATCACCCATTTTGGCTTCTTCTGAGCTGAGAGAGGATGACGTGAGTAGGCATGGTGTGAGAGACATGAGTTGCCTTTTAGAAGTAGTTGAGGGACATGAGTTGCCTTTTAGAAGTCAGTTCGGTTTGAAGTCTGGTTGGGGAAGAACAGGTTGTAAAGTCATCTGGGGATTGGTTATTACATGAGATAAACAAAAACCATGAGTACTGAATAAATGTTGCAGCAGCTGGAACATGTCACTGTATAGAAGTTCCCTCTCCAGTCTTTAATATCCCCAGTTATAAAGACTGTCAATTTAATATTTAACTTTTAGTATTAGAGTTGTCCCTCCCCATAAGATATAGTTTAATAATTTAGTGTCATCTGATCTTGCAAAATCCTTTTACCAGTATGACCTCTGTGTCTAATAGAGAAACCTTTAATTTTGATACTCAGGACTGGATAATCGTACTAGCAAACACCAAGCTTACCTGTGTAGGTTAGGAATATATTTAGGCCTTAAACTGAAAATTTCTGACTCTGGCAGCTCTTCTTGATAGTCTCTTTTAATAAGTATCAGGCATTCCTGTCAGAGAATCCTTTTTTGTAGCCTCCAGTCTTACTTATTTTGGGAGGCTAACATAAAGTGTGTACCTTAAAATATTATTATTATTATTATTATTATTATTATTATTATTATTATTATTCAAAATGTCCAGGAATGGCTGTATTTTGGTTTTCACTGTCTTTGCTAAGTGTTTAAGATGAAGCATTCAAACTGACTTTTGTTTCTATCTATTGTTAACAGTCAGGTGAGCTTTTATGGGAGTCATAAACTGGGTAAACTTGAGAGCACTTTCTCAGTTCTGCTAGAGCCATTTGCGATAGGTGGGTCCAGGTCTTATTTGACCATGTGGCTTCCCTCGGAAGCATCAGGGATTTCTTTCTTCTCTGATGACTCTTCTCTTCATAGCAAATGCACTGATTGGCTTTCTGTTCTCCAGTGGTCTCATTAATCTCCCTGATGGGGAGTTTTTATAGCCCAGAGTTGCAAAACTCTTTAGAGAAGTCCCCTGTTCCCTGGATTCAGACTGACTCAGAGGGCAAGAGCCAAATATTGGTTTCCTTGGCGCTTTTCAATTAATATTAATTTAAAATCCTAATCTTAAACATCTATCAAATAAATTTTAACAGCCTGATATTAAGAGCACCAGGCTTTAATGTCTATAACTTTATAATTATTTATCTTTTTATTAATTGGGATCTGTATTATTCTGTCTGTCTTGTAGGTGATAACTTACTCTCTGAAATCAACCCATGTTTTGTTCTTAAAGCAACACTTCTTTAAAACACTAACAGGGAATCTTTAGATCACATATAAGAAAGTTACAAAATAAAATTTTTTAACAACAGTAAAAATACTTAGTTCGTTTAATAGCTACCCTGAATTTTTTGGCTGAGTCATACATTATATCCCCTGTTTGAGATCCTAGGAATCTTGACATTAAAAAAGAACTTTTAACATAACTTTAAAGAAATAAAATCTGACCTACTGCTTTTGTATTCATTCTCACAGGAAATAAGATGGGACACACAGCCTTATCTCAGGTAAGGCAGGGCTCTTTATAAATCTTAAGTGTTTTAGTTCTAAAGCTGATCTTTATTTTTTAAATATTATTTTAAAAAGTTTACATAAATTGTTTGAGGTCACATGAACATTAGCTAACACCATATAAAATCACTTTAAAATATGAATTAAACAAATGCTGAAAGTTTTTAACCTTTACATAGATTAGGCTCTCATTAACATAAAGTACATTTAAATTGTTCCCCAATGTAAAAAGTAAGATTAAACTTTACATATCTTATTGATAACAGGTGAATAAATCCCCATAAAACTTCAGAACACCAGCTTGATATAATGCTCTTTTAAAATTTTTACCTTACAGACTTGCATACCTGTAAGATATGAGCACATTAGTAGCATCACAATTACATTGATGTTTCTACATTAACCAAGTTTAGCTTTTAAAGAAATGGCAGTACAGTGCTCTAAAATAACAGTTCTAATTTAATCAGTTGTTTAATTTCTATGGTTGCTTGCACAAGAAAAAATAAAACTTAATAAACACAATGTTATGGGTAAACTTATGTTTTAAGAAATTTTTGTCTCTTTAACACATGATTGATTTTTACAATCTTTTACAGAATTTAGTCAAACTTATACAGACGTTAGTAAGTCAATCAGATATCTAACAAAAGTACTCGTGAATGAGTAATCCCATATCAAATTTACTTTACTTATTTATCAAAATATTGGACACATGTATTGAAGAGTGTAAACCATTTTTATGTTGAAGGAAAAGTCCTAGAACCAAGGCATATTAGACATTTTGTAGATATTAATATTTTATCAGATTTTTGAATACCTAGAAAAACTTGAAAGCTTAAATTTAAAGACATTTATTTTTATCTGTTTATCAAATTTAATTGAATTATTTAAATCACGTGAATTGAAGATCTTTAGATCCACTTTTTAAAATTTGTTTTTATGAGTGCTTTTTTTTAATGAGTGCTCCTTATATATATTAATTTGTATATCATATATAAAATATACGGACATATGTATATATAGTCATACAACACATAACAAAATTGAGCACACATAATAATAGTAAAGGCCTTGTAGCTTTTCGCAGGTGAAATCTCCATTGCAATGTTTCAAAAAGTCCACAGTTGGTCAAAGATAGTACTGATCAGAAAAACATTAACCTAGGTCTGTATGATCAAAATCATGAGCTCAAAAAAAAAATAAAGTATCTAAGGAAAAAAATAAGAGTCCTAGAAAAAATGACTGGCCAGTAATTAGTAAATACCATACAATTTACCTTTTTTTCTCTTAGGCCTCAGATCAGTCTCCTACTAAGCTTGCAGGCTTCTTTCATTTGCCTTTCAAAATAAGTCATGGCTGAGGTCTGGAAGGAGCAGGAAAAAACTGCTTTTCTGAGCAGACACCTCAGTCCTAAGGCATTTTAACCATAATTTTCAGGTTCGGATGTTGAAAATTATGGTACAAGTTTAAGATACAATTTACAAAATTTTATATCTTTACATCTTGTTTTGTCAACAGATATCATACTATGATTTACAATCCTTGTCCAGATTAATGCTCTCGAACACACAGTGATATTTTCACAGGCTACCCAATTCAAAATTGGTGAAAAATAAAGACTGAATGATTGGGAAGTTACTTGCCAATTTGGAAGTAGAGTTCTTTAGTTTTCCATCCTAAGTATTTAAGTTCTCTGGCATGAATTATCTGAAATCATAAACTAAACCATTACCTAAACCCGACTTTTAACTGCAAGATTTTGCAATGCTTCAAAAACCCATTCAAATACCAGATTGTTACAAGAAAACATCATCATTTAGACACACATTCAGCTAAGATCATTCCCAAGAAACAATTTATAATATCAACACATTATTGCACATGTCTTAAAGGGCCAGAAACAAAGACACAAGACAGACAGAAAGAAGGTCCAGACTATGGCTGTCAGACAGAATCCTTTAAACCTGAGCAGATAAGAAAAAAAATCTCCTACACCAGTGGCACCATAGATGTCCACAAGGGGGGGGCAGATGTTTTAACAGAGGGGCAACCTGAAATGTACAATTAAGGGTCTCCATGGTGACTTTAATGCATTTAGTGTCCCCTTTTTCTTTTTCTCTTTTTTAACAAGACAGTGGTGGCATAATCCTTACAGTGCAGGGAAGGAAGGAGGGAATTCCCTGAAGCAACAGGGCTTCAGCAGCTGCTGGGAGTCCCTCAGTCCCTCCTTTTACTTACAGGATTATCTCCTCTGGTTCGGTTCCACCCCAAGCATGTTCCATCTAGTAACATTTCAGTAGTCAGCTCTAAAAATGTTCCGGGACAGGGGGTGGGGGAGGGATTTATAAAAATTTGTAACTTAAAGTTCGGCTCCTGACCTTGAAGCCAATTAATGCCAATTTAATAATGAGGACAAGGTTTTTAGAAAAAGAAAAAGGGAGATTTATTGCTTTGGTAACAAAGAAGAAACACAGGGAACCCTGCCCAGAGGTTGTGACTCTCTTGATCTGGAGGGACAAGGGGTTTTAATGGAGTTTCACTTGTTAACCTGGGAGATACTCAGTTCTTAGGTCCCCAGCAGGCATTGCCCTCTGCAGTGGTTATACTCCAGGCAGCCAGCTAGAAGCTTCTCTCATCCTGCTTAACAAAGGGGGGTAAAGTTCATCGCAGTTCCTTAAAACAGAGTCCGAAAGAATATCAGGCTTACTTTCTTTGTTACCCATTTTCACGTCCAATATACTTATGTTTTTACCACAGAAATCACAGAACAAAACACACAAAACAAACAAGAAAAACATATAGAACACAGAACAAAACACAAAACACAGAAACCCGAACTTGAAACAAAAAACATAGGAGCAATGCAACGTCTTGCTAAAGCTCCGAAGTAGGACCACGTTCATGCCAGTCATCACATCTCTACCATTCCAGATGAATTTCCTACAGAACAGAACAGAGGACAGAACGGTTCTCATTACTGTACCGAAAACGAGTATATGTGAGCCTCCCCAGGACACCTCTATGTCATCAGAACAGATGATATTATAACATCTGATATCCTTTATAACGGATATCAGATGTTATAAAGGTGCCACTTAATTTTTGAGGCCTCCTCCACCAGGTGATTGCTAATAGTTTTAGTGCGGTGGTTCACCGCAGTGCTCCTGGGACCTAACGCTCACTCCATGACCTTGGAACAGCTCAAGATGTGCACCCACTAGAGTGGCTCTCCAGCCCGGAGCCCTGAAGGGAAGGCCAGATTCAGATTTTCCAGCAGTCTGGTCTTGTGATCTGGTCGGCAGGGTCATCTTGCTGGGGAACTCAAAAAAATTAGATGAGGACACAAAAAAGGAACACTGACTCCAACTAAAATCAAATTGAGGCAAGCTTATTATGTCAACCGGCTGGGCTGCCTCTCCATCCCAAAATGGCAGGAACAAGACAGCAACCCCGCCTTTCCTACAGCACAGCTATATAGCCCAGAAAGTTACACAAAATGGGGGTTACAGATAACAGAACTTTGACAAGCATCACAAAAATGGTAGTTCATTTATTTATTTATTTATTTTTTGGTGGCCCCAATATCAGAAATTATGAGGACAAATAGAGCCTCAGAGAGGGTTGTTGTCTGTCCAGGGAAGGCCAAAATTTATGATGTGTCACTAAAGTTTCAGCGAGGGCTGCTATCTGGTCAGAGAGTCAAGCATGGGTGAATTCACGGCACGGGCAGGCATTCCAAGCAGGTTCAGAATTTGCAGTTATTTATAGTAAAGCCAAAATTAACTTTTTATGGCTTTGTGGCAAGATGGCTCCCAATTTTAATAAAAGATCAGGTTGGGTCTATCAACCCGTGTCCCTTACATTTGGAAACTACTCTACCACCTCCAAGATTGTGAACTCCTGAGCATTTTCCAGTACAGATATGTATTCACAGATTTTCTAACTCTTCTACTCTAATTGTGTCTTACTTGGGGCAAAGATAATTTCAAGGTATTGTGCTGGATGAGAGTGGAAAAATTTTTGTGCAGCACATATTTGCATACACATTGGATTCATTATCTAATTTTCCATTCAAAATACTGAATCCATGACACTAACCAAAACCAGACTAGACTCTGACTACTAATTCTAATATGATGGAGAAAAACAACCCAAAGAGAATAGAAATAGAAGCAGTTCAGAGTAGGCATGGTGTATAGTTAGACTTGCCTTTTGCCTGATAAAGTGTTGGTGTTATAAATCTAGTCAATTTTTAATTGAAATAGTTCTCCATGTGTTTTTAAAGTTAACAAATATGTGAATTCCTGTCTCCCTTTCTCTGAAGCCTATTCAGCACATGTATTTTTTAGGTTCACATATAGAATCCTACATGGTATCACACATACATTCTTATGAGGTGGCTGACTTGGCAGATACAAATCGTAAAAAGAGATCACTCCTCCTAAACACTGTTTTAACAGAAAATTCAATCTATGTGTTTGCTTCCTAGTTGAACAACATTATACATAAATACAAGTTCAGTAAAATAAATACTTTTGTATCTGTGAAAGATATATATTTCATGATGAATTTCGATTGGCATATGTATTGCTAATTTTTAATGTTCCTGTGTGTGTTTTGTGTGTGAGTGTGTGTATATGTATGTATATATATATATATATATATATATATATATATATATACATATACACACACATACACACACTCTCCAGATTTTTCAAAATATTAAATATATATGCCTTATTATACACTCCCCACATTAATTCATGTTCATGTATGTGGATTTATAATAAACTTTTCACAAGATTATTCTCAAAAATATTCATCCACCTGAAATACATATTTGTCTCCTAGTACTGAAAAATAACTTTAGTGAATGGTGCACACAAATCCTAATATTTCTACAGTATCTGACCCAGTTTAACATTAATGCAAGTAGATTCCTATGTGACAAGTTGTGTATTTTGACGTTCATTTTTATGCAACACTAGTACATTACTATTTTTTCAGTTTATGCACATCATAAGATATATATTTATCCACAAGTTCATAAATTTATAGACATTTGTTTCACTTTCAATTACTTCCTGCTTCAGAACACATGTATTCCTCCAGGTTTCTTTTTTTTTTTTAAATTTTATTGTTGGTTGTTCAAAATATTACATAGTTTTTGATATATCATATTTCACACTTTGATTCAAGTGGGTTATAAACTCCCATTTTTACCCCGCATACACATTGCAGAAAAACATCAGTTACCCATCCATTGATTTACATATTGCCATACTAGTGTCTGTTGTATTCTGCAGCCTTTCCTCTCCTCTACTATCCCCCTCTTCTTCCCTCCCCTCCCCTCTTCTCTCTCTACCCTCTCTACTGTTATTCATTTCTCTCCCTTGTTTTTTTTTCCTCTTTCCCCTCACTTCTTCTTGTATGCAATTTTGTATAACCCTGAGGGTCTCCTTCCATTTCCATGCAATTTCCCTTCTCTCTTCCTTTCCCTCCCACCTCTCATTCCTGTTTAGTGTTGATCTTCTCAGGCTCTTTGTCCCTACTCTGTTATTAGTTACTCTCCTTATATCAAAGAAGACATTTGGCATTTGTTTTTCAAGGACTGGCTAGCTTCACTTAGCATAACCTGCTATAATGCCATCCATTTCCCTGCAAATTCTATGATTTTGTCATTTTTTAATGAAGAGTAATACTCCATTTTGTATAAAAGCCACATTTTTTTTTATCTATTCGTCTATTGAAGGGCATCTAGGCTGGTTCCACAGTCTTGCTATTGTGAATTGTGCTGCTATGAACATTGATGTAGCCGTGTCCCTGTAGCATGCTCTTTTTAGGTATTTAGGGAATAGACCGAGAAGGTTAACAGCTGGGTCAAACGGTGGTTCCATTCCCAGCTTTCTAAGAAATCTCCATACTGCTTTCCAAATTTGCTGCACCAATTTGCACTCCCACCAGCAATGTACAAGTGGACCCTTTTCCTCACGTCCTCACCAGCACTTGTTGTTGTTTGACTTCATAATGGCTGCCAATCTTACTGGAGCAAGATGATATCTTAGGGTGGTTTTGATTTGCATTTCTCTGACTGCTAGAGATGGTGAGCATTTATTCATGTACATGTTGATTGATTGAATGTCCTCCTCTGAGAAGTGTCTGTTCAGGTCCTTGGCCCATTTGTTGATTGGGTTATTTGTTATCTAATTGTCTAATTTTTTGAGTTCTTTGTATACTCTGGATATTAGGGCTCGATCTGAAGTTTGAGGAGTAAAGATTTGTTCCCAAGATGTAGGCTACCTATTTACTTCTTTTATTGTTTCTTTTGCTGAGAAAAACTTTTTACTTTGAGTAAGTCCCATTTGTTGAATCTAGTTATTAACTCTTGTGCTATGGGTGTCATATTAAGAAATTTGAAGCCCGACCGCACAGTATGTAGATCATAGCCAACTTTTTCTTGTGTCAGACACTGTGTCTCTGATTTGATATCAAGCTCCTTGATCCATTTTGAGTTAACTTTGTTCATGGCAAGAGAAAGTGATTCAGTTTCATTTTGTTGCATATGGATTTCCAGGTTTCCCAGCAACATTTGTTGAAGCTGCTATCATTTCTCCATTGTGTGCTTTCAGCCTCTTTATCAAATATAAGATAGTTGTAGTTTAGTGGATTGGTTTCTGTGTCCTCTATTCTGTACCATGTGTCCAACCGCCTGTTTTGGTACAGTACCATGCTGATTTTGTTACTATTGCTCTGTTGTATAGTTTGAAGTCTGGTATCACTTTACCGCCTGATTCACAGTCTTTTCATGAGACTTCATTCCAAACGCATTATTTTCTATTTCCATAATCACCTTTGAAGTAAAACTCACATACGCGTCATGATCAACCATAACCCTAATATTACCATTAGATGTATAACTGGTTGGAATGAAGGATTGTACATCAATATAGATTTTCTGTATATTTTCAGATATCAATTCAATCCATTATTTAAAGTTGGAAAAAGTTATATTATTTGTTCACAGTATGGTCTATTCATGCATTATGTCTATATTCATAGACACAGGGTACACCTTTTTATACCCCCAATACTTATTTATACATCTTCAAAATATTGCTCCCAGAAATGGTGGAAGAAATACTCATATCACCTGATGTACATATACATTTTATCAAAGTAATATTCTGGACACAATTACAAAGATCACACTTAAGTTTGTACCAAAGCCTAAATGGAAAGTGAGCATGGATCACGAAAAACATCCATGTCCAGGTTGCCTAATGCTCTCAAATGTCAACCCGCTTGGTGACTACATATTTGTTTCTTCCTAAGATTATATATTCAACATCAAGCCAGTTGAAAATGTCTAATTCTATCACTCAGTTTATACTTTGCCTGATTTCCTAATGTCTCTATTATTATCTGCTTTCCTTCATATTTTCCCCAGTTCATCATTGTGACTGACTCTTCACATGTGCTCACATTTACACTCACTCTGTACCCAAAACCCTATTGCTAAAGATTTTTTGGACCAAATCCTATATTCACTCTTCCGACTAATTCCTAATCCTACCAACTATCCCTTTTTGAGTGGATGTTCTCTTCGACATTCAATCATCCAAGGTATAAGGAACGCTACCATTGTATATTGATTAATCTGAGACATCTGTGCAGAATATAATTCAAAGCTAAGTATCCCAGTCAAGGGCCCAAAGACCTTCTGGGCTTCAAATTTTACCTAGATTTCTGTATTCATACTTATATTACACTTATATTCCTATGAATATTTCAGGTTCCCAATACCATAATTCATCCCGTAGAATGATTCCTAACCCAAATGGAACATGATATTAACCCTAACCATACACTGTTCCCTCAATCTAACTTTACGAAAGAGCAGGGACAGAGTTGGTCTTACAATACAGGAATTTAGAGGATCCTCCACCTGCTGAGAACCTCAAAGGTCAACAAAGAAATGATCCCTGGAGAAGATATAGGCAGCTATGAAGGACCTGTGAAAGCAAAAGTCATATTCCATGGCAAACAACTTGGTCAGATGAAGGGATGTGTCTGAATCAACATTTCTCTTCTTAATGTATAGAAGATGGACCAAACCAGGCTTGAACTCTGGTGTGATTCCCCTTACAGACTGAGTTCTGGAACTGACATCAGAAAAATATTGCCATTAATTGTGTTAGGATTTTAGGAGGCAACGCATGAGAGTCGCCCTTGGAAAGAAAAGTGAGATCTAGGAACAGGGTGGCTTTCCACAGAGCACTGGGAATCTCAGCCAGAATATCACATAATTTTATTTTGAAAGACGTGGCAGCCATAGTTGACAGTCAAAACACACATGGACCTCACATTGTAGACTGCAATAGGCCTGGCTTCATGTGACCTATTGGCCACTTTTTGGGAAGCCTTGCCTGTGAGAGTTCTCCAGAGTTTTCATTGAAATGAGCTTCCCCACCATTTAATGGTTCCTGAATGAATTGTAACCCACAGTGCCTTCAACATCTTCCTTGAAAAACGGCTAGATAAATTCCATGAAATTTTTGAAATTCCCAAGACCAGGTGGCACTGGAGAACCTTTGGATGTCCTGTTGATGATCATGAGTGTACCAGACAGTGCCTTGATTTACTGGGTTTCATGAAAATGGTGTAGAACAGATTTGCCAGTAAGTTGGAGCCTGCTGATTAGTGGGCCTAGAGCAGTGGTGTGCAGGTGTGTGATAATACATCTGTTGTGGGGCCATGTGGATCTGCCATTAGCTTCCAAATGGCTTGTGATTGACATGGTGTAGCCAACAGAAGCTTATTTGTAAATGCATCTTGTTATATGGAGAGATTTCAGGGCAATGTTCAGAATCATGTTGCTATGTATAAGGGGGCAAGCTCTGTGGGATATTAGCCTGGTTGATGCATTCCCCTGAAGACCCTGACCCAACACACGTGACAGAACCCGCTCCAGCACTGTGTCCCAGTTGAACTCCTTGTATTTTGTGGAGCAAATATGAAATTCCCAATGCAGCAGGAAGAAAAACCACGAAAAGTGGAGGACGAAAAAATGGCTTCACTGTCCACACGGGGAGACACTTAGCCCACAGTGGCCACATTTTACCAACAAAGAGCGAATTCAGCACTGCTGCCTCATGTTCATTGGAAAAGAAGAAACCATGTCCTCCAGGTCACATAGATGCAGACGCAGCTTTGATGGTCTCATTAGAAAAGAATCTAAAGCTCCTGACAACAATATATATTTCAAGTGTCAAACCTCAGAGGCAGTTCCTCAAGAAGTCTTTAGGCTGAAAGAGCTCCATGTTTGTGGAATGTTTACCCTGTCCCTTACTTTTGGAAACTATTCTACTACATCCAATGTTGTGAAACCCTGAGCATTTTCCATTCCATATATATATTAACAGATTTTTTTACTCTTCTCCTCTATTTGTGTGTGTTATTTGGGGCAAAAGTAATGTCAAGGCATTATTCTGGATGAGAGTGGGAAGATTGTTTTGTAGCACATATTTGCATACACATTGGATTCATTTTGCTATTTTCCATTCGAAATACTGCATCCCTGACACTAATCCATACGCTACTAGACTCTGACTACTAATCCTAATATGATAAGGAAAACACCAAAACAGAATAGAAATAAAAAATTTCAGAAGAGGCATGGAGTATAGTTGGACTTGCCTTTTGCAGGATAAAAGGCAGCTGTAAAAAATCTAGTAAATTTTTAATTGAAATAGTTCTCCATGTGTTTTAAAGTTAACAAATATGTGAATTTCTGTCTCCCTTTCTCTGTACCCTCTTCAGCACATGTATTTTTATATGCACATATAGAATCCTACCTGGTATAACACGTACATATTTGTGAGGTGGCTGACTTGGCAAATACAAGTTGTGAGAAGAGATCACTCAGCAGAAACACTGTTGGAAGTGAAAATTCACCCTATGTGTGAGCTTCCTAAGAGATCAAGATTATACATAAATCCATGTTCAGTAAAATAAATATTTTTTCATCAGTGGATGATATATATTTCATGATGAATTTCGATTGGAATATATATTGCTAATTGTTAATGTCTCAGTGGTTTTATATATATATATATATATATATATATATATATATATATATATACACTCTCCAAACTATTCAAAATATGAAATATATGATCTACATATACATTTTATCACAGAAATATTCTGGACAAAAATGCAAAAGACACAATATGATGGTATCAAAGCCTAAATGGAAAGTGAACATGGATTACTAAAAACATCCATGTCCAGGTTCCCTAATGCTCTCAAATGTCAATCATATTGGTGACTACATATTTGTTGCTTCCTAAGATTATATATTCAAACTCAACCCTGTTGAAAATGTCTAGTCCTATGATTGACTTTATACCTTACCTGATTTCCTAATCTCTCTAATGATATCTGCTTTCCTACATATTTTTCCAAGTTCACCATTGTTACTGACACTTCACATGTGCTGACATTGACATTCACTCTCTAAACAAAACCCTATTGTTAAAGAACTTTTATTCCAAATCCTATACACACTCTTCTTCCTAAAACTTCCAACTATCTTCCTATTCCTACCTACTATCCCTTTTTGACTAGATGTTCTCTTCAACATTCAATCGTCCAAGGTACAAGGTCCTATGCCATTGTATATCGATTTATCTGAGATATCTTAGTAGAATGTAATTCAAAGTAAAGTATCCCAATCAAGGGCCCAATGCCCTTCTGAGCTTCAAATCTTACTTAGATTTCTGTTTTCATACATATATTTCACCTCTATATTTTTATAAATCTTAAAGGTTACCAATATTATAATTCATCCAGCAGAATGACTCTTTACCCAAATCAAAAATGTTATTAACCCTAACCATACACAGTTCCCTCAATCTAACTTTACAGAAGAGCAGGGACAGAGTTGGTCTTAAAATACAGGAATGTAGGTGGTCTTCCTCCAGCTGAGAACCTCAAAGGTCCATGAATAAATGATCCCTGAAGAAGATGTAGGCAGATATGAAGGACCTGAGTGAGCAAAAGTCATCATTCATGGCAAAAATTTGGTCAGGATAAAGGGTAGTGTCTGAATAAGCCCCTCTTTTCTTAATGTAGAGAAGATGAACAAAACCAGGCCTGTGTGGACAGCTGTTCCCGGGTGCCTATGGTTGATATTGCATTCTAACTTGTGAAAGTGTCACAGGAAGTAGGGGCAGCCTCCATCTCATGGGACCATTGGAAGCAACTATTAGGACAAAGTGGTTGCCAAGGTAGTGGCCTCATTCAGTTTCTGAAGAAAGTGACCTCACCACACTTCCTTGTTGATGGAACTCTCTGAACATGGGATCCAGGAAGCCAGGCACCCAGAGCCAGTCCCAGTCCCAGTCCCAGTCCCAGTGGTCTCACTTGTTTGGATTTAGCATGGACAGATTCACTCTTTCTTGGTACCTACTGATGTGAGGATGGCCAAATGTGAGAAAAGCTCTGAAGAGGGGTCTTTCCTGGGAAAGCAGGTAGTGGCTCACCGCTGACTCTTGACAACTTCACAGAGTTGGACAAGGAGATCAGTTCTGAGACAGAACAGGTCATTTCAGGGGAACATAGTGTGGCCCACCAGTCAGAGGACACTCCAGATTGCCATAGACCTAGTTGCAGGAAGTAGGTGACTTTGAGGGTGTGGGTGTGAGTTTGCGGATTTTGTCTCATGTTCTGAGAATAGGTAGGAATGGCGGTTTGTTGGGTTTGGAGTGAATAACTTCTGTTCATGTATGTGGATTTATAATCAACTTTTAACAAGATTATACTCAGAAATATTCATTCACCTGAAATATATATTTGTTTCCTAGTACTGAAAACTAACTTCAGTGAATGGTGCATATAACTCCTAATATTTCTACAGTAACTGACCCAGTTTAACATCAATGCAAGTAGATTCTTATGGGACATGATATGTGTTTTGGAGTTCGTTTTAATTCAACACTGGTACATTACTATTTCTTAAGTTTATGCACATTACAGTATATATATTTCATTCACAAGTTCACAAATTTATAAGCATTTATTTCACTTTCAATCACTTCCTGCTTCAGAAAATATGTATTCCTCCATGTTTCTTGACTGGTCTTTTCATGAGACTTCTTTCCAAACACATTATTTTTGATTTTCATAATCATTTTGAAGCAAAACTCACACATTCTTCATGAAAAGCCATAACCCTAATATTACAATTAGACGTATAACTAGTTGTTATGAATGATTCTATATCAAAATATGATTTCTTATATATTTTCAGTTATCAATTCAATCCATTATTTAAAGTGGAAGCAGTTATATTATTTATTAACTGTATGGTCTATTAATGCATTATCTCTCTATTCATAGACAAGGGGTACACCTATTTTACCTTAGATACTAATTTATACATCTTCAAAATATTCCTAAAAGAAATGGTGGAAGAAATACTCATGTCACCAGATCTACATATACATTTTATCACAGTAATATTCTAGACAAAAAAAAGTCACCCTTAAGATTGTACCAAAGCCTAAATGGAAAGTGAGCATGGATTACATAAACTTCCATGTCCAGGTTGCCTAATGCTCTCAAATATCAATCCTATTGGTGACTACATATTTGTTTCTTCCTAAGATTATATATTCAACCTCATGCCTGTTGAAAATGTCTAATCCTATCACTCATTTTATACTTTACCTGATTTAGTAATGTCTCTATTTATATCTGCTATCCTACATATTTCCCCGGTTCATCATTGTGACTTACACTTCATGTGTGCTGAAATTTACATTCACTCTCTAACCGAAACAGTATTGCTTAAGAAGTTTTGGTCTAAATCCTATACTCACTCTTCTTTCTAAACCTACCGACCATCTTCCTAATTCTACCTACTATCCCATTTTGAGTGGATGTTCTCTTTGACATTCAATCATCAAAGGTACAAGGTCCTATGCCATTGTTCATCGATTTATCTGAGACATTTGTGCAGAACATAATTCAAAGCTAAGCATACCAATTAAGGGTGCAATGCCCTTCTGGGCTTCATATCTTCCCTGGATTTCTGTTTTTATACTTATATTTCACCTATATATTCTTGTAAATATTATAGTTTCCCAATACCATTATTCATCGTGCAGAAAGATTCCTAACCCAAATTGAACATGTTATTAACCCTAACCATACACTGTTCCGTCAATCTAACTTTACAGAAGAGCAGCAACAGAGTTGGTCTTACAATACATGAATGTAGGTGATCTTCCACCTGTTGAGAACGTCAAAGGTCCATGCAGAAAGGATGCCTTGAGAAGATGTGGGCAGCTATGAAAACTTGAGAGAGAAAAGTCATCTTCTATGGCAAACAACCTGGTCAGCATGAAGGGATGTGTATGCATCAGCCTCTCTCTTCTTAATGTAGAGAAGATGGTCCAAACCAGTCCTAGGTGGAGAGCTGTTCCCGGGTGCCCATGGTTTATATACCATTCTAACTTGTGAAAATGTCATAGGAAGTAGGGGCAGCCTCCATATAATGGGACACTTGAAAGCAACTGTTAGGACAAAGTGGTTGCCAAGGAAGTGACCTCATTCAGTTCCTGAAGCATTGACCTACCTCACTTCCTTGGTGATGGAACTCTCTGAACTTGGGATCCAGGATGCCAGGCACCCGGAGCCAGTCAAGTCTCAGGCCCAGGGGTTTAACTTGTTTGGATTTACAAAGGAGAGTGTTAGTCTTTCTTGGTACCTTAAGATATGAGGATGGCCAAATACCAGGAGAGCTCTGAATAGGGGCCTTTCCTGAGAAAGCAGGTAGTGGTTGGCCACTGGCTCCTGAAAACTTCACAGAGTTGGGAAAGAAGAGCAGATCTGAGACAAGACAGGCCATTTCGGGGGAACATACTGTGGCCCACCAGTCAGAGGAAACTCTGGATAGTCATAGAGTTTAATGGGGGAAGGATGTGCCTTCGTGGGTGTGGGTGTGATTTTGTGGTTTTGTCTCATGATCTGAGAATAGGTAGGAAAGGCGTTTTTTTCTTTGATTTGTAGTGGACTGCTTCTAGAAAGACGTTTGACAAGGCGAGTGTTTCTATGTCTGTGTATGCTACTGTGTCCGTGGTTGTAGACATTAGAAAAGAGAATGCAACAATTGATGTGTCCTGTATAGTAGAAAGCTTCCCAGCATTCATCCTGCCCAATTTATGAATGGACTGCCGCTTGCCTTATAAATGGGCAACACCTGCTAACTTCCTAAGTTCCTGTTTTCTTCCTGAATTCTCGCCACTCTCCAGAATAGACTCATGGTTTTTGTCCAAAATATGTACCACCTCCAAGCTCTGTGACATGTCCATGTACTGGATAGCTGGAGGGAATGGCGAGCATCTCAGAAAACTCAGATATCAGTGTGACCAGGAAAGTCTCAGTGGAGAAACCCTGCTTTGGACTTTTTCTTACCTATTGTTCTGTTGCCCTGAATGTCAGGAAGGTCTTTGCCTCAGGCCACCCCTTTGTGAACCCTGAAGAAAACAGTTTTCAAATGGAAATGAATGGGCATCACCTGTGGCTCTTTGCTTAATTGCTTTGGAAAAGGATGTGTCTGAATCAGCCTCTTGGCCCTGTGTGAGGCTGTGGCTTAGATTCTCAGCACCTGATTAATCCAAAGACAGATCCCATGTGTGCATCCAAAACCAAAATTGTCAAAAGAGCAGTTATTGTGAATGAAGTCTCTTGACTTCATTTCTAAGGTTCCTGAGGCCCATCAAGTGAGAATAGGCATCCTTTGGGTAAAATGAGTTCTTCAAAGCCCTGTGGAGGCTAGCCCAGAGGTTTTTGGTTTGTCTCATGACTCCCAATCATATAAAGAATCTATACCTGACATTCAGTAGTCCTCAAATTGGAGATGCAGAGCAGTATTAACAGTAGGCCTATTTGATCACTCCTGGTTCACAAGAAGGGTTTCCAGGCCACCCGGACTTTAGGCAAATGAGCGGCAAGGGAGCTTATTTTTCACACCGTCTTGGGCTGCACCCCTCATGGAAAACTCCAGCCAGAAGTTATGATGAGTGTCTATATGTAAGAAGAGGAGGGCCCTGTGGGTGTGTTTTGGTTTTCATTGTGGTCATTTTTGTGGCGGTTGGAAGAGATGACTGGGCCTACTTGGGCTTGAACTCTGGTGTGATTCCTCTTAGAGACTGAGTTCTGGAACTGACCTCAGAGAAGTACTGCCATGAAATGTGTTGGGATTTTAGAAGGCCACGCATCAGAATCGCCCTTGGAAACTGAGATAGAGGTCCAGGGAGGCTTTCCTCAGGGCACTGGGAATCTCAGCCAGGATATCACATGATTTTATTCTTAAAGACTTGGCAGCCAAAGTTGAGAGTCTAAACACACATGGACCTCACATTGTAGACCTCAGTGATCCTGGCTTCATGTGAACTTTTGGCCACTCTTTGGGAAGCTTGCCTGTGAGTGTTCTCCAGAGATTTCATTGAAATGAGCTTCCTCACCATATAATGTTTCCTGCATGAATTGAAACCCACAGTAACTCCAACTTCAAACTTCAAAAATGGCTAAATAAATACCATCAAATTTCTGAAATTCCCAGACCAGGTGGCACTGGAGAACCTTTGGATATCCTGTTGCTGATCATGAGTGAAAGAATTCCCCACACAAAGACACTTCGCTAGGAGAATTCCAATTTTATTGCAAAAAGCTGTGTGCTTACATAGAACTAAAGGGGTGATGGTAGGGCTTAGATAAATGGCAGGGCACCAATTTATTGGCAAGTTCTTTGAGATATCAGCTCCGGAGCCAAGGAATTAGTTCTCATTGGGGCTAAGGTTCCCCGCCAGAGAGATTTGAAATTGGCGCCGACGGGAGAGTTCACACGGGCGGGAACTTTTTGCATCACTGCAGAAAAGAGGAAGGTAGGAAGAAAAAGTCCTTAGGCACCATGTTGGGGTTTTTACTCTGGGGAATGGCTGCCGTTTATACTTTTCCCAACATTCCTCCCTTTTTGTTTTCTTAGGAAGTGTGGCGTCGTTGGTCAGATCCGGCTGCTTCTTGCTGTTTGGGGGCGCTGTGGGGCCTAGAATGGGAAGTGGAGGAATTCTCGGGGGGCAGGTCTGGGGATATCATGGCAGCCAGAAAGAAAACCCAGTGGCTACAGACAGCTACTTCCATAGGGGTGAAGTCTATGAAAGTTCCCTGAAGCCTCAAGTTGTCGATGGCATTGAACCAGTCCTGGATGGAGGAGTTTGTTGGTATCAGTCACTGGTTCTGTTTCAGAGACTCTGGGAAATACTGGAAGCGTTGCCTGGACATGGCATCACCAGCACCTGAAGAAGATCAGAGCGAATAAAAACAGAATTAAGATAAAAATTAAAGCAAAGGTCAATTTTTGGCAGAAGTACCTTGTTGGGGGACTGACAGAGAAGAGGCCAAGGGCCATGAGAAAACTTAGAAGGACATAAAGACTCATTAATCCAGGATGGCAGATTAAAAGGTTCTCCGAGCTCGTTGTCTCTCGCCGTCTGATGTCCGTTGCATTCCATCGTGCCTGGTAGTGAGCTTCAGCACTGAGTGAACTGTTCTCTTGGAGATGTTGGGGGTTCATCAGTCATCAGAGGCTGCTAGTGCCTAAGCAAAAGCTGCTTGAATGTTTGATTAGAAATTTTTTTTCAGTTGGGTTTGAAGGCACTTCATTATGCAGGGCAAGAGAGCACAAAAAAGGAGCATCCCAATAAGGGGCCCCAAGATTGGTAGTAAGTACATGGCAAGAAAGGATTGGAAGCAATTGGGTTGATAATTCCTGCAATTTAACAACATTTTTTTCTATTAGGCCAGATTCATTAACATAATGACAACATTCCTCTCTGAGGAACAGGCATGTTCCCCCTTTTTCTGCAATGAGAAGATCAATTGCCCTTCGGTTCTGTAAAGCCAGTTGTGCCAATGAAGTAACCGTCACTGCAAGGAGCCCAGAAACTGAGCAGTGTTATCAAGTGCTTCCTGCAGTTTTTGTTGCAGGTCATTGGATGCCCATAGAGCATGACCTATAGCTTCACCAGAGAGTTCGAGACTCGCCGCTGAGTTTGTTAATGTGAGGCCTACCAGAACCGGCAGAAAGACTGCCCTAAGGGTGCAGGAAGGTAGGGCCACCTGTCGGAATTCGATGGGAGTATACAAAGACAGCTGAGGAACTATCGTAACCAAGAAACAGATGCCAGAGACATTCATCGTTGAGGTACTTATAGACCCGTTACACCAGAGAAAATGTCCAGGTTTCATAAATCAGGGCTCGATGGGGTGATAAAGCTCAAGGAACAAATGGGTAAAGAATTCATTATTGTCAGGTGGAAACAGAGGAAAGGAAATAAAGTATTGGTGGAACAACTTTCCCATAGTGGGATACGTGTCACATGTAGGGGTTTTCCTTTCTTAGAGAAATTGTAGGTTTTTGCTGAAATATTTCCTGCCGCTAATGGGACCACTGCTAGAAGTGGACGACTAAGTGAAGCACAGAGAAAGAACTGAGAAGTAGGCACAGAAAGAGGGGTGGAGTTTAATAATCAAAGAGTTTGGTGTAGCAAATTGAGCCATGTGGGAGGGGGACCTGAGGGGGTTGAAGGCTCTGAATCCTCTTTAAATGAGCTATGGATAAGATCTCGAAGTTTTGATTCTGACTCCTTAATGTGTTCGACTACCTGGATGGTTGCCTTAGGTGGCGTAATCAGGGTGCGGCCAACAGTCATCCACATTGTGGGTCTGGCTGAGGTTGTCCGAGCATAGACAGCAAACTCAACATAGTCCCAACTTTTGGCCTTGGGGTCAGGTATATCTAAAGTATACCATCCATTGTTATTGGATGAAGAGCCTTTATGCCACTTTAGGTAACTAGAAGTCCACCCTTCATGGTAACCAAGTGAGTGGTAAGAATAGCTACCACGTTCATGATGGAACCTGCATGACTTATAGGGGCACCCATTATATATCTCAGGCCACCAATGACAATAGTCTTTGGTTTGATGAAAAAGGAAGTAAATGAAAGGCCAGTTCCAGCTACCAGGGACGAAGGTCCTTGAAGGTGACAATTTTAGGGAAATAGATGTGCAGTTGTGGATGAAGCAAGCAGTTGCATCCACTGCGTGGACATTCTGCATGCCATGTTCTGAGTATCATTCCCGAAGAGTGAAAAAATACATTGTAGCAGAGGAGGGTAGATACCAGTCCTGACAGAACACAGAAAATAAGCAGAGCACAAAAAACAAGCAGTTAGAGAAGACTAGGGTGTTGGGAGAGCTCATTGTGCCTTCTTTAAGAGGAATTGTTCTGCGGGGAACACCGTGTTAGCCGCAACTTAAATGGGTGAGATGGGAGTGGAGAGCAGGAGTAAAGGGGAGGTTCAGGAGGTGATTCTTGGAGTTCCTCTGGGGTGGTCCTGTCGTCATCAGGTGGGCCTCTTGGTTATATGGCTTCAACCTAGATATGTGAATCCAAGGGGTGAGACAGTTGTCTGATAAGGAGAGTTAGGTGGAGTTGGGGCTACAGACAATGACAGGATAGGGGCCTTCCCATTTTGGGGCAAGAGGCCCGTTCTCCTCTGGGGTATTATAATAGACTAGACTCCCAGCTGTTAAGGGAGGAGTGTTTGGAGTGGGGACTGGGTCCAGAAGAAGCCAGTCCTGATATTTCCAGAGTTCCGAGCGAAGATAAAACAAGAGAGGCAAAGACAAATCTCGGGTGAGAGGTCCTTGTGAAATGACCAACCCAGGAGGAATAAGAGGTCTTGAATACCTTATCTCAAAGGGAGACAGTAAAGATGGTTTCTTAGGTAGAGCTCTGATTCGAAACAAATCCAAGGGAAGGAGTTTGACCCAGTCTAAGTTTAATTCCATTGTCAATTTGGTAAGGACTTCCTTTAGAGTACGATTTACCCTTTCCACTTTCCCTGAAGCCTGAAGGTGATATGGACAGTGAAAATGTCACTTGAAGGAGAGGGCTTGAGAGACCTTTTGTGTGATCCTAGAAATAAACTCAGGGCCATTGTCAGATTGTAGGAAAGTGGGCATTCCAAACCTGGGGATGATGACTGTCAGAAAGATTGAAGCTACAGTGGAAGCCTTTTATTGGAAATGGGAAATGCCTGAACCCAACCAGAGAAAGTGTCCACAAAGACAAGGAGGTATTTAGTGTGCCATACTTTGGGCATGTTGGTGAAGTGTACCTGCCAGTCAGCAGTGGGAATGTGTCCCCGGGCTTGGTGGGAAGGGAAAGGTTTGGGCCTTAAAAAAGTATGAGGGTTGGTCCGCTGACAGATCTGACAATTAGAGGCTATATTCTGTAGCATGGCTTTGTCAGAGGGGGTGAGGGAGAAGAAGCTCTGTAAAAAGAGGGTCAAAGACTGAGAATCGGAATGGAATAGAGTATAAAGGAACTTGAAAAGATCCTTGTTCTTACTGGAAGAAGTAGTGGCTTCAGATGAGATGTCTAAAGTGGCCATTATATGTCCCCCAATGGGGGCAATAACTGGAAGTGGTGGCAACCATTCATGCCACCTGGTCAGCTTTGGTATTGCCCTCAGTGATAAGAGAGCCGTCCTTCTGATGGGACCTACAATGGACAACTCCCAACTGGGTGGGAAAGTGGGAGGCCTCTATCAGATTGCTTATAAGAGCCGAATTAGTGATCACATTACCTTTGGTGGTAAGTAGTCCTCGCTCCTTTCATATTGCAGGATGGGAAAATAAGATATGGAAGACATATTTTGAGTCAGTATAAAGGGTGAGGGATTTGCCTTGTGCTAGAAGGAAGGCACGAGTGGCTGCTATGAGTTCAGTCTGCTGGTTGGTAGTTCCTGAAGGTAGAGCTTTGGCCTCTATAATCTCAGTGGCTGAAACTCCAGTGTATCCAGAGTAATGAGTGCCATTCTGCCTAAAGAAACTGCTGTCAGTGAACCAGATAAGGTCAGGCTTGGTGAGTGGTCCCTCAGAAATTGAAGAATGACAGGGAAGGAAATCATCTAACGTTTCCAAGCAATTATGAATTGTTGTGTTAGACGTGGGAGTCATTGGGAGCAGTGAGGCAGGGTTCAGTGCAGAGCAGGGGAGGAAAGTAATATTAGGGTTTTCCAGAAATGAAGTGGGGAGCGACAGAACTCTGGATGGAGGAAGGGTTTGAAGGCCCTTATAAGCTAAAAGATCCTTCAAGTGATGTGGGGAGTGAATAGTTCAAGGGGCCCCAAAAGTCAGCTTAGAGGCTTCTTTGTGTAAAATTTGTTCAGCAGCTAGAGCTTTTAAGCAAGGGGCCTACCCACAGATTGTATGGTCTACTTTATTGGACATATATGCCAGAGGTGCAAATGTAGGCCCATAGTTTTGACCTAAGACCCCAAATGCTTGCTCCCCTTTTTCATGGACATATAGATGAAATGGTCTTGAAATATCAGGAAGGTGCAAGGCAGGTGCCTTTAAGAGGAGTTGCTGAAGCCTGAAGAAGTGGTAGTTAGGGGAGGAGGCAAGAGATTCACTAGGGGGTCCCTTTGCTAGGTCATACAGGCTTTTGGCTAGAAGAGAATAATTTGGGATCCAGGCCCTAAAATAAATGCTAGTCCTAGGAATGATAGTATTTCAGCTTTCGTATGGGGCACTGGAAGATCAGAAAGGAGTTGCCTCCTATCCAGTGTTATTTCCTTTTTCCTAGGTGTAAGGCAAAAAACAAGAGAGATGAGAAAAAACTGGAAAACATGGGCCTTGTGGGGAGACACCCTATATCCCTTGTATGCTAGGAAATTAAGAAGCTGAGCAGTGTGGGATTGAGAGTGTTCCCAAGAGGGACTACATAGAAGAAGGTCATCGACATATTGAAGGAGAGTAGAGTCAGGACAGGTCGGGTGAAAGGATGTGAGGTCCTGGGCAAGAACTTGGCCAAAGAGATGGGGCCTATCCCTGAATCCCTGTGGGAGGACAGTCCAGGTAAGCTGACGAGAATGGCGGGTGTGAGGGTCAGTCCACGTAAAAGCAAAGATATCCTGAGATTCTGATGACAAGGGAATAGAAAAGAATGCATCTTTGAAATCTAGGATCAAGAAGTGGGTAGTAGTGGCATGGATCTGAGAGAGGCAGGGGTAAGGGTTGGGCACTAGCGGGTGGATGGGGACCACAGAGGAGTTGACAAGGTGAAGGTCTTGAAACAGCCTGTAGGACCCGTTAGGTTTCTTAACTGCCAGAATGGGGGGTGTTGAAAGGAGATTGTGTAGGCCTAAGATACCCCTTTCATAATAAATCCTGGATGATGGGTTCTAATCCGAGGAAGGCTGTGGTTGTGAGTAGATATTGTGGTTGACTAATATATCTTGAAGGGTCGTGTAAGACAATATGAATAGGACTTCATTTAGCCATAGAGGGTGTAGTTGTGTCCCAAACCTCAGGGTTAACTGGTTTAGATAGTCGTGGGAGACTGCATGAAGGAGGTGTATTTGCCCCTAGGAACATCATGAGGAAATGAGAGGTAGAATAATGTGGGGTGATATGTGAATGGTGACTTTTAATAGTGAGAGTATGTCATTAAGACATGACGGCCATCTGGGGTTTCTGGGTCGAGTTTTGTGTACTGTTGAAGGGCCTTGGTTAGTCTATCCTGGAAATCTGAAGGTGTTTCCTCCTTCCTTTGAATGACCTCCTGCACCTTTTGAAAGTTAACAGCCTTGCGGGTTGCCTTTTTCAGCCCCGCCAAGAGACAGGATGTAAAAAGGTCACGAAACTGTAAGCCTTCACGGGTCTTGTAATCCCATAGGCGATCCTGCTCTGGGACAGCATGAGGGCCTGTGGGGTGGGTAGGATTGGTCCTATGATTTTCATCAGCATGGGCTTGGGCTAGCTCCCAGACTCATTGCCTTTCCTTGGGGAGAAGTGTATTGGCCAAGAGCATGTAGATGTCATGATGAGTGAGGCTACATACTTGCAGGACCCATTGAAACTCCCGAATGTAAGTGGTGGGGTCAGTGGTGAAAGAGCCTAACTTCCTCTCTAGCTGAGTAATGTCCGACATGGAAAACGGAACGTGGACTCTGATGACACCCTCGGGACCAGCTACCTCACGAAGGGGTGCAATTGTCTTGGGGGTGGGAAGGAGTCCCTTAGACCTGGTAACAGGAGGACTGAAAGAGGAAGGCGGTGAACAGGAAGGAGAGGGAGAGGAAGGGAGTGTCTCTGTGGAGGAGGAGGAGGTGGAGCAGGCAGAACAGGGCGGAGGAAAGAGGGATGAAACGGAAGGCGGAGGATCCATGGAATTAGGCAGAGGAAGAGGAAGGTATAGCGGGAGAGAAGGGGCAGATGGGGCTGGGGGATAAGGTGGGGGTTCATCTGCTTGGTCGAATGAGGAAGAATCTGTGAAGTCAGGAATAGAAGTAGGGGAAGAGAGGGGTTTTCAAGCAAAGAGGACCTGAGAGGGAGGGCAAAAGGAGCAGAGAGCAGGGTGCTGTGTGTGAAGGCTAAAATCTTAAATGCAGGGAATCTCCCTCCACTTTTTCAGATGCTGGCAGTAGTTAAAAAGGTCCCGGAAGAGGTTTGGATCTAAGGAGCCTTCTGGTGGCCAATGATTGCCATTATCCAGTGGATATGTAGGCCAATCATGGGTACAGATTTTGATTAAAAGTTTGGGCTTGATGTCTGGTGTGAGGGAGAGTGTGGCCAGATTTTTTATTAAACATTTGAGAGGTGAGTCTTCAGGTGCAGACTAAGAGGTGCCCATAGTCACAGGGAGAGATGGGAGAGAGAGAGAGAGAGAGAGAGAGAGAGAGAGAGAGAGAGAGAGAGAGACAGAGAGAGAGAGAGAGAGAGAGAGAGAGAGAGAGAGAGAGAGAGAGAGAGAATAGGAGTAAGCAAGAAAGACAAAGAGAAAACCCGGGCTGGAACGGCTTCCAGGAAGCTCAGGGCAAACGGGGGCCAGGTGGGCGTCCCCAAAATGACAAGCCATCATGAGGAAATACAGAGGGCACTACCTGGTCATCACCAGTGAAGTGCGATCTGTGAAACCAAAAGGAATTGGAGCCAAGGGCAACCTGACGTCAGGAAAGTTTTCAACTGCAGCAGAAGAAGTCAGTAATGAAAACAAAACTCTGGCTCTGACAGAATGCAATTCCAGGCCGGGAGTTCAGTTTTCGCAGAGCAGAGAGGCAGCTTCAGCCAGACACAGCAACCCCACAGGATACAGCAACTCTAGCTGGCAGCAGCAGTGGCAGTGGAGCAGGAAAATCCATAAAGCCTCTCGTGTAAACTCAGAAGCCTCATGCCCCAAAAAGAAACGAAACACCAGAGGGTCCACTGCAACTAGTAAAGGTCTTAGTGGGAGGAATTCCCTCTCCCCTACCAGGCATCTGGAGTGTGCCTGACGATCACTGTCACAAAACCAGTGGCAGCCTGAAGGGAGTTGGCGAGCCGGGTTCAGGGGAGGATTACTTACATCAGATCAGTGGTGAGTGCAGAAAGCTGGCGTCTGAAAAGAGCGGACTAGGGCAGAGTGTCTCGGCGGAGTGGGGGACGGGGCTCTTGTTGGAAAGAGCTCACCTGTATCCTCTCACGGGGCACCAGAATGAAAGAACTCCCCATGCAAAGACACTTCACCAGAAAATTCCAATTTTATTGCAAAAAGCTGTGTGCTTATATATAACTAAGGGGGAGATGGAAGGGCTTAGATAAATGGCAGGCAACCCATTTATTGGCAAGTTCTTTCTGATATCACCTCCGGAGCCCAGGAATTTGTTCTCATTGGGGCTAAGGTTCTCCGCCAGCGAGATTTGAAATTGGAGGAGGCGGGAGAGTTCACACGGGCGGGAACTTTTCACGCCACTGCAGGAAAGAGGAAGGTAGGAAGAAAAAGTCCTTAGGCGCCATGTTGGGAATTTTCTCTGGGTTATGGCTGCCGTGTATACTTTTCCCAACAATGAATATACCAGACAGTGCCTTGATTGACTGGTTTTCATAAAAATGGTTTTTAACAGAGATGCCAGAAAGTTGCATCCTGCTGAGTAGTGGGCCTAGAGCAATGGTGGGCAGGTGTGTGATAAAACATCTGTGGGGTGGCCATGTGGATCTGCCATTGGCTTCCAAATGGCTTGTAACTGACATGGTGAAGCCAGCAGACCCTTATATGTAAAGGCATCTTGATATATGGAGAAGTTTCAGGACATTGTTCAGAATCGGGTTGCTATAGTCAAGGAGGCAAGCTATGTGGGATAGAAGTCTTGTTCTTTTATTCTCCTGCAGACCCTGACCCACCACACGTTACAGAACTCCCTCCCGCACTGTGTCCCAGTTGAAAACCTTGCATATCATGAAGCAAATACAAAACTCCCAGTGCAACAGCAAGAAACACCATGAAAATGGAGGATGACCATATGGTTTCACAGTCCACATGGTAGACATTTAGCCCCCAGTGGCCACAGTTTACCTAAAAAGAGAGAATTCAGCACTGCTGACTCATGTTCATTGAAAAAGTAGAAACCATGTCCTCCAGGTCTCATAGATTCAGTCAGAGCTTTGATGGTCTCACTAGAAAGGAAGCTAAAGCTCCTGACAACAACATATGTTTCAAGTGCCCAACCTCACAGGCAGATTCTCAAGAATTCTCTAGGCCAGTAGACCTCCATGTTTGTGGAGTGTTTACCCTGTCCTTTACTTTTGGAAACTCCTCTACCACTTCCAAGGTTTTGAACTCCTGAGCATATTCCATTCCAGATATGTATTCACAAATTTTCTAACTCTTCTCTTCTAATTGTGTCTTACTTAGGGCAAAGGTATTCTCAAGGCATTGTTCTGGATGAGAGTGGGAAGATTTTTGTGTAGCACATATTTACATACACATTGGATTCATTTTCAAATTTTCCATTCGAAATACTGAACCCCTGATACTAACCCATACCGTACTAGACTCTGACTACAAATCCTAATATGATGGAGAAAAATAACCCAAATAGAATAGAAATACAAGCAGTTCACAGGAGGCACGGTGTATATTTGGTTTTGCCTTTTGCATGATATAGGTTAGGAGTTATAAATCTTGTCAATTTTTTGTTGAAATAGTTCTCCATGTGTTTGGAAAGTTAACAAATATGTGAATTTCTGTTTCCCTTTCTCTGTAGGCTATTCAGCACCTGTATTTTCATATGCACATATAGAATCTTACCTGGTATCACACGTACATTCCTGTGAGGTGGCTAACTTGGCAGATACAAAGTGTGAGAAGAGATCACTCCTCCTAAACGCTTTTGGAACTGAAAATTCGAACTGTGAGTGAGCTTTCTAGTTGAACAACATTATACATAAATCCATGTTCAGTAAAATTAATATTTTTGGATCTGTAGATGAAATATATTTCACGATGAATTTTGATTGGCATATATATTGCTACTTTTTAATGTCTTTGTGTTATATATATATATATATATATATATATATATATATATATATACTCTCCAGATTTTTTAAAATATGAAATATATGCATCTTATTATTCACTCCCTACATTTATTCATGTTCATGTATGTGGATTTATAGTAAACTTTTCACAAGATTATTCTCAGAAGTATTCATTCACCTGAAATACATATTTTTTTTCCTAGTTCTGAAAACTAACTTCAGTGACTGTTGCATACAAATCCTAATATTTCTCCAGTAACTGATCCAGTTTAACATTAATGCAAGTAGATTCCTATGGGACATGATGTATATTTTGATGTTAGTTTTTATTCAACACTGGTTCATTACTATTTCTTCAATTTATGCACATCATAGTATATATATTTCATCCAGAAGTTAGTAAATTTGTACGCATTTGTTTCGCTTTCAATCACTTCCTGCTTCAGAACACATGTATTCCTCCATGTTTCTTGACTGGTGTTTTCATGAGACTTCTTCCCAAACACATTATTTTTGATTTCCATAATCACTTTTGAAGCAAAACTCACACACTCTTCATGATAAACCATAACCCTAATATTACTATTAGATGTATAACTCGTTGGAATGAATGTATGTATATCAATATAAGATTTCCTGTATTTTTTCAGATATCAATTCGATCCATTATTTAAAGTTGGAACTAGTTATATTATTTATTCACAGTATGGTCTACTCATGAATTATCTCTATATTCATAGACACAGAGTACACCTATTTGTACACCCAATACTAATTTTATGTCTTCAAAATATTGCTGCAAGAAATGGTGGAAGAAATACTCATGTCTCCTGATCTATATATTCATTTTATCAAAGTAATATTTTGGACACAAAAAGCAAAGGTCATACTTATGATTGTACCAATGTAAAAGTCATTCTAGCATTGGAGGAAGAGACAACCAAGAGACTGTCTCATGCAACAGCAAAGGGTTTATTCGGGGTCCAGAATGCTGGGGCTCAGACCTAATTTGAATAGAGCCTAGAGCCCTTAGAACATCTTAAGCAGAGCTTACATACTTAACTTGGAGAGGGAAGGGAAGGAAGTTTATTGGTGGTTCAGGGCGAATGGACGGTTTGTGTGCAACTCAGTGAGGGATTACATTCTGCAGTTTGGCATTTGGGGACAGCACATTCTGGGAACAAGATTACCAAACAATTCTCAAGATTTCAATAGTGTTTTGTTAAGAATACAGAAAAACAGGAAGTGACAAATACCTATTTTATTAATCTTTCATTCCCCACTTCTTCTTCTGGTTACGTTTAATCATAAAAGTGATCATTGAGGGGTGTCACATTTTATGTCTGCTAGTGGGGTATATTGTTGTCTGATCACCAAAATTTAACTTGTCCAATTTGAGCTTGAAGAAATGAAACTACACGGTGGAGCAAACAGGGTCTAGAGTTAGCAATAATATGATGATTATTAATGGACCGGCCAAAGCTGATAAAAGCGTAGTTTACCAGGGGGACTGTATGAACGAAGACTGTAACCACCCTTTTGGGGCCTCTCTCTCTCGTTGATGTGCTTTAAGGTGTCTTCTCAATTTACTCATAGATAATTTTACAACCAGTATGATCGGAATAAAAACAACATTCTTCCCTCAATACAGCACAATGGCCCCCTTTTCTCATGAAGAGGAGGTCCAACCCTCGCCTTTTCTGTAAAACAACTTCAGAGAGAGATTTTAAAGATTCCTGTAAGGCTGTGATGGAGGTTTAATATCTTAAAGCTTTGTTCTACTGCTGCTTCTAATTGGGTCATTTGTTGTGTTCCATGGACTACGGCAGTGGTTCCTGTGCCCAGCCCTGCAGCAACTTCTATTCCTAATAGGATGGCTAAAGTGAGGAATACAGATTCCCGGCAGAACCGGGTTGTATGCCCCCCGCTATTTGATCTTAATGAACCTGCATCATGATAGAGCACTCTGGGAAACATCTGCACCATTACATAATTAATTGCACCAGTTGACAATTTTATGAAAACATAAACAATGTTTAAGTATATAGAATAATACTCTTGTTGGTATGGACAGGGCAAGGCACCTAAGATAGCACCGAAAACAGAGAAACAGTCCTATTTGGTTGCAACCGGATATAGAGGGCATTGCTTCTGTTGTAATCAATTAATCCCTTGAACCCCAAGTTTAGGTAGTTTTAGAATTTTGTCCCCAATATGTAATGGAAGTGGCTCAGAAGTTCACAGTCTGCAGAAGTCCACAAAAAGCAGTTTTTGTTTCTTTTTTTTTTTTCCTCTGTTCTGGGCAAGTTAACTTTTTAAGGACACCTAGGAGAGGGAGAGCTTTTTTCTTCTCTTTTTTGTTTTCTCCCTGCCAGCTGTTACCATGGGGTCCAGTTGGTAACTTCTTTATCTTACAAATGTAGCCATCCCTGTGAAGCCCCAGCTCAAGGCCAGAGGCCTTATTCACATATTTTGTGAAAAATTAGTAAGGGGCTGTCTAGCTTAGGAGTGCTGATTTTTCCAGCCAGTTGCCAAGTAGAACAGGCAACATGAAAAGAGGAAGTTTGTCTACATTGAACTCTTTTATAGGGACTCTTTTGCTGAAAGTCCTAAAGTCAGCCTTGGTGAAGAATTTTGGAGAAGGTCAGTTAAGACTTTTTTGTGGGCCTTTTACAGAGGGGAAAGATGGGGAAGGCGGGGGGGAGAGCAGCTACATGGATCTGTGTATGAGAAAGGAGAGATGTAAAAGAATAATGAGAAAGGGGTTTGGGATTTTCCTAGCAACAAAATCGTGAGCAGTAGAACAGGTAGAGCAGAGGGGAAGATGGGAGTGAGTATCCCAAAAAGTCTCTGAGGGACTTTAAATTCTTAGTAACCTCTTTTCAGTGATGACAAAGCAACTTTAAAAGCCATTTTTATTACATCTTGGATAGGGTTCTGAGGGCTCTCCTCAGCTGGTTTGAGCTTTGGTATAGCTGGTAAGAGGACCTGGTGGGACCCGGTGCGGGCACTGACAGAAGAAGTGAGGAGTGAGTTGGTGGAGGGGTGCCTCACTACCTGCTACCTCAGCAAGGGGGCAATTGTCTGAGAACCGAGGTTTGGGTTTTGATCTAGAAATTGGAGGGGAGAAATCAGGTTGCTGAGGTGGGAGTGACAGCAGAGATTCTGGAGCAGAAGGCAGAGGGTGAGGATCTATTGGAGAAGCATAGTTCAGGATGTGAGAGAAGGAGGGAATTGGCCTGCCCATAGGGGAATCTCCTTTCACCCTTTTGAGGACTTGCAGAAGTTAAAAAGGTCACACAGAATTTGAGGATCTAGAGACCCATCTGGGGGCCATCAGTTTTGATTGTCTAATTGGTAATATGGTCAATGCTGTGTACTGAATTTGATGAGGAGTTTGGATTCCACCAGGCAGCCCCTGTATGCTCACATCCCCATGACTTACAGAAGAAGTCGGCTTTTGCCCCACACAGCCATGGCTGTTTGTGGTTTTGATAGTCCGCCGGGAAAACATAGTAATCTAGGCTAGCCAACCTGCATCTGGCTCGTGTGTCCCTACATCCATAATGTTTGTTTCCATTATCTATGGTACAGAAGGCATTTAACGGAATTTTAGTGGGATCCTCTTCTTCAGGGATATCCCAATAGGAACGACCTATAACCAGCTGACAAATATCTGGGTGGAGAGATGGCCACCAGGTCCCTAAGGGGGCTGTATGCGAGATAGATCATACTTCTTGTCTAGTAGGATTTGTGATTAGCCATCGCTGCTGTACGGGCTGATGAGCATTAGGACTACTTGTGGCCAAGGGGAGAATCTATAGCCTTATCCACCTGGTGAATACACCATTTGAAAGGGTTACCACTCTTTTCCAGTATCCAGCCAGAGTCTGGAGAGGGCGCAGGCTTGAGATGAGAGGCATGGATCCAGCAAGTGATTCCGTCTACATATACCACTGTAGGTGTTATAAGTAGCACCTGGTATGGTCCTTTTCAGCCGGGTTCCAGGGATGACACCTGATGTCGTCTTATGTAGACGAAGTCTCTTACTTGATATCCATGTGGAGTCCCCTCGTCCCCAGGGTGGTAGGCAGTGGCCAGCTGTTTCCACAGGTATCGCTGAGTTCTTTCAAGAGCTTTTAGTCTGTCAAGCAAGTATTTCTTGCATGAAACAGTGCATAAGGCAGGAACATACTCTAATCTTTTATGCCGGTCTCTAAGCTTAATTTCGTTTAGGTCTCTTTAATGGTTCTATTTTTTTTTTCCTGTCCTGAGCTCTGGGGTCTATATGCACAATGTAACTTCCAATTAATCCCCAGGGTCCTGGCTAAGCTCTGACTCCCCTGGGCCATGAACACCGTTCAATTAACAGACCCTATTACCTTAGGCAGGCCGTGTCTTAGAAAAATATCTTTCAGGATGTACTTGACCACCGTTTCAGTGGTTGTTTTTTTTTTTTTTCTTTTTTTTTGTGAGAAAGGATTCAATCCATCCTGAAATTGTATTTACAAAGACTAAGAGATATTTAAGTCCATACCTTGCTGGCTTAATTTCAGTGAAGTCCACTTTTCAGAATTGTCCTGGTCTGGTTCCTCGTAGGTGCTTTCATGCAGGAAGCTTGGAAGTGTAAGCATTAACCAATTGACAGAACCGACAGGCTTTTGTGAGTTATTTCCTTTCACTGTGAGTGAGTTAGTCGAAATCTCTGTTCCTGATCCTTCAGGAATGCCTGCAGTTTCTTTGAACCAAGGTGAGTAAGTTGATGTACATTTTTAATGTAGTGTAGGGCTTTCTGAAATTGCAGGCTGGGCTCAGTGAAGTTGAGGAGTTCAGTGTCAGTGTTTTAAATGTTATAAAAAGCTTGCTGATGCTAAAGGGTCCATTGGAATTGGGCATCCTCATTTAACAGAGGGTATAAAGGAGCCGCAAAGAACACAAACCCAGGTATCCATAACCTGCAAAAGCCAGCAGTCCCAAGAAACTCTCTGTGTTGTCCCCTGTTAGATGGCAGTGGTATCTGCACAACAGTTTGTTTTCTGGGCTCAGTGAGCCATCATTTACCGCCCCTAATGGAATACCCCAGGAAGATTACTTCTTGCTGGCAAATTTGGGCCTTTTTGGCCGAAGCTCTATACCCGAGTTCAGCAATTTCAGATAATTGTGCTGGGGTCCCAGACTCACAGTTTTACTTGGTGTTGGCAGCCAGTAGCAGGACATCCACATATTGAAGCAGTGTGACTTTGGGGTGCGTAGTTCTGAAGTTGTTGAGATTTCTGTGGAGGGCTGAATCAAAGAGAGTGGGGGAATTTTTGAACCCCTGTGGGTGTTTAGTCCAAGTTAGTTGACCAGACGTTCCAGTTTCTGGGTCTACCCAGTCGAAAGCAAACAGAAACTGACTATCTTTATGCAGAGTCAAGCAAAAGAAAGCATCTTTTAATTCCAGAAGAGTATACCATTTTCACTCGGCTACAGCAAACGGTTTATTGGGGGTCCAGCATGCTGGGGCTAAGAGCTCACATGAAAAGAGTAGAGAGCCCTGAGAACAGCTTAAAGAGAGCTTATATACTTTTCTTGGAGAGGGCATGGAAGGAAATTTTTGATGGGTCAGGGCGAGTGGGTGGTTTGCATGCAACCAGGTGAGGGAGTACATTCTGCAGTTTGGCAGTTGGGGACAGCACATTCTGGGAACAAAATTAGCAAACAGTTCTCAAGATTTCAACAGTGTTTTGTTAAGCATACAGAAAAACAGGAAGTGACAAGTACCTATTGTATTAACCTTTCACCAAAGCAAAATGCAAAGTGAGCATGGAATACTAAAATCAACCATGTCCAGATTGCCTAATGCTCTGAAATTTCAATCCTATTCGTGTCTACATATTTGTTTCTTCCTAAGATTATACATTCAACTTCAACCATGTTGAAAATGTCTAATCCTATCACTCACCTTATACTTTGCCTGATTTTCTAATGTCTCTATTGATATCTTTTTCCTACATATTTTCTCCAGTTCATCATTGTGAATGACTTTTCACATGTGCTAATATTTACATTCACTCTCTAAACGAAACAATATTGCTAATGAACTTTTGGTCCGATTCCTATACTCACCCTTTTTACTAAACCTACCGACTATCTTTCTAATCCTACGGACTATTCATTTTTGACTGGATGTTCTCTTCTACATTCAATCATCCAAGGTACAAGGTCCTATGCCATTGCATATCGATTTATCTGAGACATCTGTGCAGAACATAATTCAAAGCTAAGTATCCCACTAAAGGGCCCAATGCCCTTCAGGGCTTCAAATCGTACCTAGATTTTCTGGTTTCATACTTATATTTCACCGATATATTCTTGTGAATATTGCAGGTTCCCAATACCATTATTCATTCCGCAGAATGATGCCTAACCCAAATAGAATATGTTATTAACCCTAACCATACACTGTTCTCTCAATCTAACTTTACAGAAGAGCATAGACAGAGTTGGTCTTACAATACAGGCATGTAGGTGATCTTCCAATTGCTGAGAACCTCAAAGGTTGATGCAGAAATGATCCCAGGAGAAGATGTAGGAAGATATAAAGGACCTGAGAGAGCAAAAGTCATCTTCCATTGCAAACAACCTGGTCAGGATGAAACGATGTGTCTGAATCAGCCTCTCTCTTCTTAATATAAAGAAGATGGACCAAACCAGCCCTGTGTGGAGAGCTTCTCCTCGGTCCCTATGGTTTATTTACCATTCTAACTTGTGAAAGTGCCACAGGAAGTAGGGGCAGCCACTATCTGAAGGAACCCTTGGAAGCCACTGTTAGGACAAAGTGGTTGCCAAGGCAGTGACCTCACTCCGTTCCTGAAGGAATTGACCTAAGTCACATCTTTGGTGATGGAACTCCCTGAACTTGTTATCCAGGAAGCCAGGCACACAGACCCAGTCCCAGTCCCAGTCCCAGTTGGCTCACTTGTTTGGATTTACCAAGGACAGAGTCTGTCTTTCTTGATACCTAATGATTTGAGGATGGCCAAATGCAAGTAGAGCTCTGAAGACGGGCCTTTCCGGAGAAAGCAGGTAGTGGTCAGCCCAGGCTCCTGACAACTTCACAGAGTTGGACAAGGAGACCGGATCTGAGACAGGACAGGCCATTTCGGGGGAACATAGTATGGTCCACCAGTCAGAGGACACTCTGGAAAGTCACAGACTCACTTGGGGGAAGGAGGGGCCTTTGTGAATGTGGGTGTGAGTTTGTGGATTTGTCTCATGTTCTCAGAATAGGTAGGAAAGTCAGTATGTTTGGTTAGGAGTGGACTGTTTCTAGAAAGTCGTTTGACAAGGTGAGTGTTTCTATGTCTGTGTATCTCACTGTGTCCGTGGTTGAAAAATTAGAAATAAGAATTCATCAATGGATGTGTCCTGTCTAGTAGAAAGCTTCCCAGCATTCATCCTGCCCATTTTAGGAATGGATTGCAGGTTTCATTATTGATGGGCAACACCTACTATCTTCCCAAGATCCTGTTTTCTTCCTGAATTCTGGCCACTCTCCAGAATAGGCTCATGGTTTTGTGTCCAAGATATGTACGACCTCCAAGCTCTGTGACATGGCCATGTACTGGATAGCTGAAGGAAATGCGAGCATCTCAGAAAACTCAGATATCAGTGTGACCAGGAAAGTCTCAGTGGAGAAACCCTGCTTTGGGCCTTTTGCTAACCTATTTGCCTGTTGCCATGAATATCAGGAAGGTCTTTGCCTCAGGCCAGCCCTTTGTGAATCCTGAAGAAAACTGTTTTCAAATGGTAATGAATGGGCATCACCTGTGGCTCTTTGCTTAAATGCTTTGTAAAGGGATGTGTCTGAATCTGCCTCTTTGCCCTGTGTGAGGTAGTGGCTTAGATTCTCAGCACCAGTTGGATCTAAAGAAAAATCCAATGTGTGCATCCAAAACCAAAATGCAAAAAAGATCAGTCATGGTGTATGAAGTCTCTCTCCTTCCTCTTTTAGGTTCCTGACCTCCATCAAGTGAGAATAGGGATCCTTTGGGACAAATGAGTTCTTTCAAGCCCTGCAGAGATGATTGGGTTTTCTCATGACTCCAAATCACATGAAGAAACTATACCTGACAGTCAGTAGGCCTCAAATTGGAGAAGCAGAGCAGTATTAACGGCAGACCTATGTGATCAATCCTGGTTCACAGAAAGGGTGTCCAGGCTACCCTGTGGTTAGGCAAATGAAGGGAAAGAGACCTTATTTTGGAAACTCTCTTAGGCTGTGACATTCATGGAAACATCCAGCCAGAGGTTATGATGAATGTATATATGGAAGAAGATGAGGGCCTTGGGGGAGTGTTTTGGTTTTAATTGTGGTCATTTGTGTGGAGTTTGGAAGAGATGACTGGGTCCACCTGGGCTTGAACTCTGATGTGATTCCCCTCAGAGACTGAGTTCTGTAACTGACCTCAGAGAAGTAATTGCTTTGGAATGGGATATGTCTTAATCAGCCTCTTGGCCCTGTGTGAGGCTGTGGCTTTGATTACCAGCACCGTAAGGATCTAAAAAAAGATCCCATGTCTGCTTCCAAAACCAAAATGACCAAAATTGCAGTCATTGTTGATGAAGTCTCTCGCCTTCCTTTGTAAGGATCTGAAAGAATAAAAGAAATTGAAATTGAAACGTAAAGAACCAGGTTCTGTAAAGTATCCAGGCTGCACTCAGAGCCTGAAATTCCTGTGGCAGTTAAGACAATTCCTGGAACTGCCCTTTAGATGTGTGTTGAAATCTACCCTGACCACCTAGTTACTTAACAACCTCTTCTCAAAAACCGTGCAGCTCAGCACATATACATCTCAGGGCTTCAACCAATTATTTTAAATGTATACCCCTTCTCAGGGCTAACCAATAACACCCTGCCTGAACTATTCCCACCAATGAATGTGCAAATCATGTTTTAGAGTTGTTATTTGATTTTCCCACGGTATACGGTGATTTGCTAAAGGAAGCTATGATGTATGTTAAGTCCCTGCCCTCTCTAAAGAATGTATATAAAATCTGCTCATGTTGTTCTCGGGGCTCTTTGTTCCTTGCTCCTCTGAAGTGAGCTCTGAGCCCCAGCATGCTGGACCCCCAATAAACCCTTTGCTGTTTCATGAGAAATTCTCTTGGTGGTCTTTTCCTCCGACGTTCGGCCCACCTTTTCATCTGGAGGCCCTAGCTGAGAAATCCAGCAGTGACGAAAAAAAGACCCCAACGGACTCCTTTCAGAGTAAGTAAGGTGCCTCTTTCTGGTTTCAGGTTTCAGGTTAGGGCTTTGCAAAATGGCTGTCGGTGAAGAACATTAGCTCTCTGCGACGGTGGCTGACAGATGTGTCACAGAGCCACAGGCCACGTCCCTGGGGGACACTCCAGAGGACTCGGGCAATAGAGGATTAGTAGTTTCCTCAACTCGGTTATTTTTTGCTTCACCATTCGGTTTTCCAGCCCATCAGGTTTTGCTGGCAACTCAGTTTTGTTCATTGTCAGGAACTCATGTTGAGTTTACTGTCTGTCTTTATTGTCTAACCCATCATGTTTTGCCAGTTACTCAGTTCTAATCTTTGTCTTGGACTCATGTTAAAGGTTTACTGTTTGTCTTTGTCTGTGTCATGTTTGTGTATTCACTGTCCCTGTTTGAGTAACTCCCATTATGGGACATTATGGGACAAAGCACTTCCATGCCTCTGTCCCTTAACCTTGATCATTGGACTGATGTCCGCTCAAGTACCAAGAATCTTTCTTTTTCAGTAAAATGCCGGACCTGGCAGACTCTCTGTGCTTCAGAATGGCCCATCCTAGGAGTCGGATGGCCCCCAGAAGAATCCTTCCACTTCCCTCTAATCCGAAAAGTCAGAGATATTGTCTTTCACCGGGGCCACGTGGCCACCCAGATCAACAGCCATATACCCCTTGCCCCACGATCCTATCATTCCAACATTCTGCTCCTCCCCCTCTTCCCTCCATTCTGAGTCACAAGTCACTCCTCTCTCTCCTTATCCTCTACCCTCGCTCCCCAACCCACAACATGTTCCAGATGATCCTCCCGCCGCTGACTCAGCCTCTCCGCCGCTAGAGGCAATTGGGCCAGACCCAAGCCCTCCAGGGGACTTCCCCGCAGCAGCAGCAGCCCCTGCTCCCCTGAAGGAAGCTGGGCCACCTAAAAAAACCCGCAGGAGATGGATAATAGAAAACTCGGAAGCCCCTGTGATGCTCCCTCTCCATCCCTACGGGCCCATGAACCGACCCAACTGGGACCCCCAACACCTTTAAATGTAGGTAGCATCTGTCCACTTATCGCCGTTCTCTAATAGTGGGTCTCTGAGCGGCCGCCAGAGTGCCGACTAATTTGTCCAAGGTAAGAGAGATTATCCAAGGGCCTAATGAGTCTCCTTCTATGTTTCTGGAGAGAATTATGGAAGCCTATAGGAAATATACTCCTTTTGATCCTCAGGCAGAAGACCAAAAGGCATCTGTTGCAATGGCCTTTATCGAGCAGACTGCCCTAGATATTAAGAGAAAGTTACAACGTCTAGATGGATTATAAGATATGACCTTAAGAGATTTAGTCAGAGAAGCTGAGAAAGCATATTATAAGAGAGAAACTGAGGAGGAAAGAGAATAGAGGAGAGAGAGAAGGAAAGGGAACAAAAGAAGGAGGAAAGAAGCAAATGGCAGAGTAAAGCATTGCCTAAGGTTCGGGTCACAGCAGCAAATAGGCCAGAAGTTAAAAAGCAGGGATACATAAAGGGTTACCTGGGCCCACGCCAAAGGCTGCCCCTGGCCTCAAATCAATGTGCCCACTGTAATAAAAAAGAACACTGGGCCAAAGAGTGCCCCCAAAAGAAGCAGCCACGCCAGCCCGCCGTGCTGACTCTAGAAGAGGACTAGAAAATTCAGGGCTCAGATCCCCTTCCCCAGCTCATAGTAACATTTGAAGTTGAGGGGAACACAGTGAACTTTGAAGTGATTACAGGAGCAGTATACTCAGCCCTTAAGACTTCACTGGCCCCCCTATCAATTAAATGGTCCCTAGTTCAAGGGGCTAATGGCAGTAGATATCGGGCTTGGACAACTAAGATGAACATGGACCTCGGAAAGGGAAAAGTCCACCACTGTTTCCTAGTAATTCCAGAATGCCCGGCCCCATTGATGGGCAGGAATCTGCTTACCAAACTCCGGACTAGAATAACCTTTAAACCTAATGGTCCCCAAGTGGAGGTTCTATAGCGTTCAGTATAAACTCCCATAGTCACATCTTTGACTATGTCCGTAGAAGATGAACATCAACTCTTTGCGCCCCATAGGACTAATCAAACAGGCAAACTACCCCATAAATGGATAAAAGATTATCCTAATGCCTGGGCAGAAACTGCTGGGTTAGGTCTAGCCATCAACAACCTCCAATAGTAGTAGAATTAAAAGCCTCTTCGTCTCCAATTAGTGTTAAACAATATCCTCTAAGCAAAGAAGCTAAGGATGGGATAAGGCCCCATATTCATAAATACCTGGCTCTTGGGGTCCTAAGGCCCTGTCAATCAGCCTGGAACACCCCCCGGTACCAGTAAGAAAGCCAGGAACTGGGGACTACCGTCCTGTTCAAGACCTAAGAGAGATCAACAACAGAGTGCAGGACATTCACCCCACAGTACCCAATCCATATAATTTGCTTAGCACTCTGAATCCGTAGCGGAAATGGTACACTGTGCTGGACTTAAAAGATGCTTACTTCTGCTCACCTCTACATAAGTACTGTCAGTTGCTGTTAGCTTTAGAGTGGATAGACCCAGAACCTGGAACATCTGGCCAACTAACCTGGACTAGACTCCCACAGGGGTTCAAAAAATACCCCACTCTCTTTGATGAAGCCCTCCACAGAGACATCAATGACTTCAAAACTGCACACCCCGAAGTCACCCTACTCCAATAGTGGATGATCTTCTACTCGCAGCCGACACCAAGGAGACCTATGAGTCTGGGACCCAAGCACTATTATTCGAGCTTGCTCGGCTTGGATATAAGGCTTCTGCCAAAAGGCCCAAATTTGTCAGCAAGAAGTAATCTTCCTGGGTTATTCTCTCAGGGGTGGCAAACGATGGCTCCCTGAGCCCAGAAAAAAAACTGTTGTGCAGATACTGCCCCAATCTAATAAGAGAAAACTCAGAGAGTTTCTTGGGACTGCCAGCTTTTGCAGGTTATGGACTCCTGGGTTAACATCTTTGGCTGCCTTTTTATACCCGCTGATAAAGGGGGATGCCCACTTCCAATGGACCCCTGAGCACCAACAAGCTTTTGATAATGTCAAAAAAAGATGCTGCTATCTGCTCCGGCCTTAGCACTCCCAGATGTAGAAAACCCTTCTCTCTCTACATCGAGGAAAAGAAAGGAATAGCACGGGGAGTGCTCACTCAGTCTTTTGGACCTTGGAAAAAGCCGGTAGCGTATTTATCCAAAAAACTGGACCCAGTGGCTAGCGGGTGGCCCCATTGCTTAAGTGCTATAGCAGCGGCAGCAAAAGATGCTCATTAATTAACGTTGGGAGAGAAGCTAACCATTATATCCCCCCATGCCCTGGAGAGCATGATCTCTTAGCCTCCAGAGAGGTGGCTATCAAACTCCAGAATAAACCACTACCAGAGCCTCTTGCTTGACAAAGACAGAATAACGCTGGGACCCCCTGCTCCACTCAACCCAGCTACACTGCTGCCAGAAGAATCATCAGGACCCGTCACTCATGAGTGTCAACACATACTGGCAAGGAAACCAGTATACAACAAGACTTGAAGGATCAGCCACTGCCTCGCCCTGAAGTCGTATGGTTTACGGATGGCAGCAGCTTCCTCCAAGATGGTAAGCAGCGGGCTGGAGCAGCAGCAGTTAGCAAAACTAATTTCATCTGATACTCTGGTCTCCCAGAAGGGACATCAGTCCAAAAAGCAGAACTGATTGCCCTTATGAAAGCATTGGAACTAGCAACAGGCAAAAGGGCCACCATATAAACTGTTAGCCACTATGCATTTGCCACTGTTCATATGCACGGGACTATTTACCAACAATGGGGGCTATTAACCTCTGCCGGGAAAGAAATAAAGAATAAAGATGAGATCCTCCACCTTCGCTCAGCAGTGCAGGGCCATAAGGAACTAGCTATAGTGCACTGTCCAGGGCACCAGAAGAGAAACAATCCCGTGGCAGTTGGAAACAGAAGGGCAGATGAGGAAGCTTAATTGGCAGCCCTAAACGGAGTGACTCTGTTAACTTTTTTCACACCGGGGGGAACAAAAATCAGGAGACTTGGCCGCCCTGGAACATTCAGGCAACTTATCATCTGAGGAGACAGATAGAGAACTCTGGGACCCTACAGAGCCAAGTTTACAATTTCAAAAAGCCCACCTTTATGTCAAAGATGTACACCAGCTCAACCACTTAGGCTCAAAGAAGTTATAAGCACTCTTAAAGGACCGAATAAAGGACTTATTATTGACTGACTCACAGAGGAAAAAAATAGCTGAGCTGGTGACTAGAGCTTTTCAAGTCTTCCAATTAGTTAATACTTTCCCATCCAAGAGTCCTGCAGGGATGCGCATACGAGGAACCAGACCAGGACAATTCTGGGAAGTGGACTTTACTCAAATTAAGCCAGCAAGGTATGGACTTAAATATCTCCTAGTCTTTGTAGATACTTTTTCAGGATGGGTCAAAGCCTTCCCCATGAAGAAAGAAACAGCTCAGATGGTGGTCAAAAAGATCCTAGAAGACAGTTTTCCAAGGTTCGGCCTGCCTAAGGTAATAGGGTTTGATAACGGACCGGCATCCATGGCCAAGGTAAGTCAGGGATTTTCCAGGACCCTGGGGATTAATTGGAAGTTATATTGTGCTTATAGACCCCAGAGCTCAGGACATATAGAAACGATGAATAGAACCATCAAAGAGACTTAACGAAATTAATCTTGGAGACCGGCATAAAAAATTGGACTATGCTCCTCCCTCATGCACTTTTTCGTGCAAGAAATACCCCTCCGCCTCTTTGTGTAACCTCACCCCTTATGAAATTCTCTACGGTGCCCCTCCTCCATTAAGGGACCTAACCCCAACTCTGAGATTAATGATTCCTTCAACACCCCCTTGCTAGACAGACTTAAAGCCCTTGAACAAACCCAGCACCCAGCGATACCTGTGAAAACAGTTGGCCACTGCTTATCATCCTGGAGACGAGGGAACTCCACATTGATATCAAGTGGGAGACTTCGTCTACATGAGACAGTGTCAGGTGTCATCCCTGGAACCCTGCTGGAAAGGACCATACCAGGTGCTGCTTATAACACCTACAGTGGTGAAAGTGGATGGGATCACTTCCTGGATCCATACCTCCCATCTCAATCCTGCACCCTCTCCAGACTCTGGCTGGAAACTGGAACAGACTGGTAACCCTCTCAAGTTGCATGTCCGTGGTGTGGGTAGGGCTATGGATTCTTCCCCTGACCACCAGCAGTCCTAATCCCCATCAGCCTGTTCAGCAACAATGGCAAGTTTTATAAATCCTACTGGGCAAGTAGTGTGGTCTATTTCACATACAGCCCCCTTATGGACTTGGTGGCCATCTCTCCACCCGGATATTTGTCAGCTTGCCATAGGCCTCTCTGACTGGGATCTCCCTGACATAGTGGACCCCACACAGATGCCACTCAAACCCAAACCAGGGCAACATAGACCAACTTACCCCATGAATTATTGATGTCATCTCCCCCAGCTCAGGTGTAAACTAGCCAGTCTTGTGTATTAAGTGTGCCCAGCTGATTTCTGAAGTCACAAACAGGCCCAAACCTGTGGAGGACCCAGTGACTTTTATTGTAGATCTTGGGGTTGTGAACACACGGGACCTACATTGTGAAACGCAAACTCCCCAGACAGTATGATTTGGGTAGGATGAAATGACATCTGGATTGATCCCAATAAATGTGCCGCTATCCAAGTGGTGTCAAAAACTTGCTGTGGAAAAAATAGTCTATGTTACCCCCTCAATATAACTTTCACTTCCAAAGGAAGGGGCTACCTCAGAACAACATGGCCTATGGGAAATACTTGGGGAATGCGATTCTATATTAATGGCCCTGGTTATGACTTTGGTCTCTGGTTCACCATCCGGCTTAAAAAGGAAGAAAATCCCACAGCAATAGGGCCCAATCCCCTCAAGTCAGGAATTAAGCCTCCTCAACCTCCCATGCCTAGATCTACCAAAACCCCTCTACCATCTCATACTTCGCAGTTTCCATCTTTGCCTACTTCCCCAGTCCAGAGTACAGCTGACTCCTCCCCCTGGGAACTAATTAAAGGAACCTTTATGGTACTGAACTCCACACAGTCAGAACTCCTTGCATTTCAGCCCAGGTATTTGACAGCTCTGTACATTATTGTATAATGGTGCAGATACTCCCCAGGGTGCTCTATCATGATGCAGAATCCTTTGAAGGTCTACTAGGGGGACAACCAACCCGATTTTGCCGGGAGCCAGTGTCTCTTACTCTAGCCATCCTATTGGGGCTAGGAGCTGCTGCAGGAGTGGGTACAGGAACAGCTGATATGATCCATGGGTCACCGCAAATGGCCTGATTAGAAACAGCAATAAATCAAGACTTGAAGACGTTAGAGACCTCCATCACACTTTTGCAGGAATCCTTAACCTCTCTCTCTAAAGTTGTTTTACAGAACAGTCGAGGATTAGACCTCCATTTCATGAGGGAGGGGGGCCTCTGTGCTGTACTGAGAGAAAAATGCTGTTTTTATGCTGACCATACTGGAGTTGTAAAATAATCCATGAGTAAATTGAGAAAATTCCTTGTAGAGCACCAGAGAGAAAGGGAGATTCAACAAGTGTGGTTTGAGTCATGATATACCCAGTCCCCCTGGTTAACTACACTCCTATCAGCCTTAGCTGGACCCCTGATCATGCTTATGGTGTTGATAACTGTGGGACCTCGTTTGCTTAACTACATAGTTTTCTTTCTCCAGGCTCAGATTGGGCAGGTAAAACTCATGGTAATCAGACAGAAATACACTTCACTGGCAGAAATAGAATGTGAGACCCCACAATAATTATGATTCATTACTTTTAAGATTAAAAGTAGGCAGAAAAAGGAGTGAGAAATGAAAGAATTAATGAAATTGAAATTGAAACGTAAAGAAACAGGTTTTGTAAAGTTTACAAGCTGTGCTCAGAACCTGAAATTCCTGTGTCAGTGAAGACAATTCCCGGAACTGCCCGTTAGATGTGTTGAAATCTTCCCTGACCACCTAGTTACTTAACAACCCCTTCCCAGAAACCGTGCATGTCAGCACGTATACATCTCAGGGCTTCAACCAATCAGTTTAAATGTATACCCCTTCTCAGGGCTGACCAATCACCCCCTGCCCGAACTGTTCCCGCACATGAATGTGCTAATCATGTTTTACAGTTGTTATTTGATTTTCCCAAAGTATATGATTGTCGCGACCCCTTGCCCGCAAGGAAGACGCAACTCAGAAATCTTCTTTCAGCAGTTTATTCAGGCCTTGATTAAAGTATCTTCTAGTGACCCCCCTCCTCCCGAGCGCCCAAGCACAGTCTAATAAAGCCTCCCACGTACCAATCTTAAGCCGCCACGTGGATCTTTCTCATAGGGTAGCAAGGGATAGCGTGCCAACTCTCCATAAAAGGAGTTGCTTACTACAGGCCACAGTGGAAGCCAGCGCCATCTTCTAATGGCGGCCACAATCTACAACCATGGCTTACCACAGTTCCCCCTTCTATTTTATAAAACAATGCAGGCGAAAGTAGAGGTCCTATCCCACTGTGCAGAAGCGGCTGCAATGTATGGTTCAGTCCTAAGGAGGCGCCTTCCCCAGACCTGACCCCATATCAGCCGACGCCTTTTTTCGTAGGGCGGGGGCGTGGACGTCAAACCCGCATGCAATAGGACATGCTTTCCTTGAGGTCCATTGAGGGATCACTCAAGTGCAGTGCTTTGCCTCGCATCCTGCATCTTGACGACGGCGAGAAGTAGGGCAACACAGGTAGCCTGGTAACAATAACAAATTTTTAGTTGGCAACACAATCCCTAAGCCCCAGAGGAAAGTAAAGAGTCTGTAGCCGAGAAGAAAGACCAGTCCTAAAACCCATCTGCGTGCAATGGTAACAAGACCTGCAGAGTGCAAGGGCTATTCAGTACTGGGGGAGAATAAGAAAGAGGACATGCCAATCCCAGTGCACTGTGAAATTAACTTGGGGTGCAATGGCCATGCCCAGAAAATCACTGTTTAAGATGCGCAAGCCAGATTTGCGGAGACATGCCATTTTCCAAGGCCGCAAGAGCCTATACAATCATAGCCTTCTCCTGTGTATGGCGAGTTTTAAGGCGACAGAGAAGCCACAAACAAAGTATAATACCGAAGCAACACATTGCCCCCAAAATGCCCACTCCCACCCACTCCTTAAAGAAGGAAAAGGCAGAAGATAGCCAACTGGTGAATTGACCCAAAGTCACTGGTTCGACACAGGTACTATTCAAAACAGCAATTTGAGTTAGTTGAGATTGGAGTAAGTTTTCTGCTTCAATGGACCAGGTTCCGGATAAATATTTCCCGATGATGTGGGAGGCATTCCTGGAATCATTAAATCTGACAGAGGTTATACATAAATGTGCACGTTGATCAACACAACCTAAATATACTAGATCAGACAATTTCTCAACTTGATCTTGAAGCAGATTTATCCTTTGATTAGCAGCCAGAATCCCAGATAAAATGTGTTGATTAATTCTACTTTGAGATTTACGTATGGTGGATGTTTGTTGAATAACCTCATTAAGAGTGGCAGCAGTTTGTACTTGGCTGGCCATGGCTACTCCAGCTGTAACTGCTGCAGCAGCAGATACCGCCACAGCTGTCACTATAACTGCCATAATACCAAAATCTTTACGGGCTCTAATCAGTTCAACAATAGGAAAAGATTCCGGATCCACAGTAACTGGGATCGGGACAAAGGTTGGAATTTTCATAATCACTGCCACAGTCCAAAAGCCATTCCAACACTCAGTTAAATAACAGGTAACATTAGAACAATTAAGCATCCCCTGTGATGTATCATTAGCCAAAAGAAACAGGAACGGAGATTGGAGACAGACTGCTGCAGAGGAAAACGTAGCATTACTTAATTGTGAGTTATGTGAAATATTTCCAAGTCTCCTACCTCGATCCGAGTCTTGGATACTACCAGAAACATTAAACAACCAGCTTTTGACTCCTCGTAATTGAGCCAAAGTGGAGATATCAGCTGTGGCTCCCTTTTCATTGGAAATTAACCATTGAAACCAAGACCAACCTGTTCCTATAGAGGAATTACAGTTGGAAGAATTATATAAGTATCTTTTATGAGAGGGGGAAAAAGAGAAACCCTTAGAGACCTGATGTTTCTCCCAAGAGTGATCTTGACAAGGCGTGAATGTTCGGGGGGGTATCCTGTTTGTTGATTAGCAAACTTGCCTTGTCCCAAAAGCATATCCTTATCCTAGGCAGGGCGTCTCGCTGCATGATTTTGAGCAGCTTGCTCTACTGCACCCTCTAGCATAAATGCTCTCCAATCCAAAATTTCCCTGGGGAGACACAAGCGCAGACTAGATTAGCCCAATCTGAAGGAGTCATACAAAATCTAGCAAGTCCCTCCACCTGAGTAAGGGTGAAAGCGGCATCCACGCCATAAGTGCGGACAGATTCCGCCAAGGTTTTAATTATCTTAAAGTCTAAAGGCTCATGATATCTTCCCCTGTTATTGTCCTGAAATACAGGGTATGCAAGTCCCATATCTGTATTAACTGTCCTGCAAACTTGCGCATGATAAGATCTCCCGGAATTTTGGCTCCCCCCCACATACGGGGGTGGGGCAACCGGCACCATATCTTTTTCGAGATATTCTACCTCCTCCTCCTCAGAGTGTTGTTGACCAATATTGGATCCCGTCCCCTTTTTACAGTAGGCCTGCGTGCCCTGTATCCCTTGTTTCTTTTTCTTCATTTTTATCTTGCGTAGTTGTTGTAGGAATATATCAAGGTCCTCAGAACTCTCTGAGCCGCTTGTGTTCGCAGGCGTTTTTAATTCAGCCAAGTCTGGGTAGAGCCTTCTCCTATTTTTAGTTTCAGGCTCTTTTGCCTTCTCACTACTCTTACTCCCAATGCTCTCTGCCACTTCACTATGTGATCCTTCAGACTTTTCCTCATGTAGTTGCTCAAGAACAGCTTGACCCTCACTCACAGCTTCCTGGCATTTACTATCTACTATACATCCTCTAACTAACTTACAAAGTGGTATAACACCACCCTCTAAGGTGCCTTGTTCACGAGCGAAATCTAGATCTTTCCCTAATTTGTCCCAGCTAGGTATAGTAAGGCTGCCCGAAAACGCAAACCACGGTGCAGCAATATCTGTCTTCTGTAAAAATCTCTGTAAAGTACTACGTTTCACTTCTAGTCCCTTGGAACGTAACAGGCCATGTAGGACCAGGAGAAGCAGACTTGAAGATGTGGCACCCATGACACAACAAAAGACACACAAAAAACAAAAGTGAAAGTACACAGTGCAGCTGCAATAAAATGTAACGCTCTCTCTTGCTTTACAGAGGAGCTGCCCCGCTTTGATCGTGGATCCCACTTACCTGGGACTAATCCCCGCTTTGATCGTGGATCCCACTTACCTGGGACTAACCGGTGCACCACACCTGACTACTGAAAGTTCTGGTTCCCGGGTCTCGGCACCACTTGTCGCGACCCCTTGCCCGCAGGGAAGACGCAACTCAGAAATCTTCTTTCAGCAGTTTATTCAGGCCTTGATTAAAGTATCTTCTAGTGACCCCCCTCCTCCCGAGCGCCCAAGCACAGTATAATAAAGCCTCCCACATACCAATCTTAAGCCGCCACGTGGATCTTTCTCATAGGGTAGCAAGGGATAGCGTGCCATCTCTCCATAAAAGGAGTTGTTTACTACAGGCCACAGTGGAAGCCGGCGCCATCTTCTAATGGCAGCCACAATCTACAACAATGGCTTACCACATATGTTGATTTGCTAAAGGAGGCTATGATGTATATAAAGTCCCTGCACTCTCTAAAGATTGTATATAATATCTTCTCAAGTTGTTCTCGGGGCTCTTTGTTCTTTGCTCCTCTGAAGTGAGCTTTGAGCCCCAGCATGCTGGACCCCAATAAACCATTTGCTGTGGCATGAGACAATAGGTGCTTGGGTTTTCTCATGTCTCCAAATCATATAAAGAATCTATACCTGACAGTCAGTAAGCCTCAAATTGGAGAAGCAGTGCAGTATTAGCGGCAGGGCTATTTGATCACTCCTGAATCAAAGGAAGGGTGTTCAGGCCACCCAATGCCCTTCTGGACTTCAAATATTACCTAGATTTCTGTTTTCATACTTATATTTCACCAGTAAATTCTTGTAAATATCGCAGGTTCCCAATACCTTAATTCATCCCACAGAATGATTCCTAAACCAAATGGAACCTGTTATTACCCTTAAACATGCAATATTTCCTCAATCTAACTTAACAGAAGAACAAGGATATTGTTGGTCTTACAATACAGAAATATAGGGGATCTTCCACCTGCTGAGAACCTCAAAGTTCCATGCAGAAATGATCCCTGAAGAAGATGTAGACACCTATGAAAGACCTGAGAGAGCAAAAGTCAACTTCCATGTAAAACAACCTGGTCAAAATGAAGGGATGTGTCTAAAAGCCTCTCTCTTCTTAATGTAGATTAAATCGACCAAACCAGGCCTGTGTGGAGAGCTGTTCCCGGGTGCCTATGGTTGATATACCATTCTATCTTGTGAAAGTGTCACAGGAAGTATGGGCAGCCTCCATCTCATGGAATCCTTGGAAGCAACTGTTAGGACAAAGTGGTTGCCAACGCAGTGACCTCATTCAGTTCGTGAAGGAAGTGACCTATCACACTTCCTTGGTGATGGAACTCTCTGAACTCGGGATCCAGGAAGCCAGGCACCCAGAGCCAGTCCCAGTCCCAGTTCCAGTGGTCTCATTTGTTTGGATTTACCAAGGACAGAGTCAGTCTTTCTTAGTACCTACTGAAGTGAGAATGGCCAAATGCCAGGAGAGCTCTGAAGAGGGGCCTTTTCTGAGAAAGCAGATAGTGGCTCAACCATGGCTCCTGACAACTTCACAGAGTTGGCAAAGAAGACCAGTTCTGAGATAGGACAGGCCATTTTGGTGGAACATAGTATGGCCCAAAAATCAGAGGAAACTCAGGATACTCACAGACATACTTGGGGGAAGGAGGTTCCATTGTGGGTGTCGGTGTGAGTTTGTGGTTTTGTCTCATGTTCTGAGAATAGGTAGGAAAGGCGGTTTGTTTGTTTGGACTGGAGTGTTTCTAGAAAGTCGTTTGACAATGCGAGTGTTTCTATGTCTGTGTATCCCACTGAATCTGTTTTTGTAGACATTTGAAAAGCGAATGCATCAATGGTTGTGTCCTGTCTAGTAGAAAGCTTCCCCGCATTCATCTTGCCAAATTAAAGAATCAAGAGCTGCTTGCCTTATGGATGGGCAACACCTATTATCTTCCTAAGTTCCTCTTTTCTTCCTGAATACTGGCCACTCTCCAGAATAGCCTCATGGTATTATTTCCAAGATATGTACCACCTCCAAGCTCTGTGACATGATCATGTACTGGATAGCTGAAGGGAATGAGAGCATCTCAGAAAACTCAGATATCAGTGCAACCACTAAAGTCTCAGTGGAGAAACACTACTTTGGACTTTTGTTCTGTTGTCCTGAATGTCAGGAAGGTGTTTGCCTCAGGCCACCCCTGTGTGAAACCTGAAGAAATCAATTTTCAAATGGAAAAGGATGGGCGTCACCTGTGGCTCTTTGCTTAATTGCTTTGGAAATGGATGTGGCTGAATCAGCCTCTTTGCCCTGTGTGAGGCAGTGGCTTAGATTCTCAGCACCTGATGGATCTAAAGAAAGTTTCCAAGTGTGCATCCAAAACCAAAATGGCCAAAAGAGCAGTCATTGTGGATGAAGTCTCTCGCCTTCCTCTGTAAGCTTCCTGACCTCCATCAAGTGAGAATAGGGATCCGTTGGGTCAAACCAGTTCTTCAAAGCTCGGCAGAGGCTAGCCAATAGGTGCTTGGGTTTTCACAGGACACCAATTCACATAAAGAATCTATACCAGACTGTCAGTTGGCCTCAAACTGGAGAAGCAGAGCAGTATTGAAGAAGGGCTATTTGATCACTCTTGGTTCACAGGAAGGGTGTCCAGGCCACCCTGACTTTAGGCAAATGAGGGGCAAGGGAGCTTATTTTGTACACTGTCTTGGGCTGCGCCCGTCATGGAAACCTCTAGCCAGAGGTTATTCAGAGTGTCTATGTTGAAGAAGATGAGGGCCATGTGGGAGTGTTTTGGTTTTAATTGTGGTCATTTGTTGGTGGTTGGAAGAGAATCCTGGGTCAACCTGGGCTGGAATTCTGGTGTGATGCCCCTTAAAGACTGAGTTCTGGAACTGACCTCAGAGAAGTATTGCCATTAATTGTGTTGGGATTTTAGGCGGCCATGCATGAGAGTCGCCATTGGAAACTGAGATCTAAGCCTGGGGTGGCTATTCACCAAGCACTGTCAATCTCAGCCAGGACATCACATGATTTTATTATGAAAGACTTGGCAGCCATTGTTGACAGTCAAAACACACATGGACCTCACATTGTAGACCTCAATGGGCCTGGCTTCATGTGGCCTTTTGGCCACACTTTGGGAAGCCTTGCCTCTGAGAATTCTCCAGAGGTTTCCTTGAAATGTGCTTCCTAAAAATTTAATGGTTCCTGAATGAATTGAAACCCACAGTTTCTCCAACTTCATCCTTGAAAAATTTCTAGATAAATACCATGAAATTTTTGAAATTTCCATGACCAGGTGGCACTGGAGAACCTTTGGATGTCCTGTTGCTGATCAAGAGTGTACCAGACAGTGCCTTCCTTGACTGGGTTTCATGAAAATGGTGTAGAACAGAGCTGCCAGTATGGTGGAGCCTGCTGAGTAGTGGGCCCAGAGCTGTGGTGTGCAGTTGTGTGATAAAACATCTGTGGTGGGGTCATGTGGATCTTACTTCGGCTTCCAAATGCTTGTGATTGACATGGTGCAGCCAGCAGACTTTTGTATATTAAGCCATCTTGTTAGATGGAGAGTTTTCAGGGCAATGTTCAGAATCAAGTTGCTACGGTCAAGGGGGCAAGCAATGTGGCATAGAAGCCTGATTGGTGCATTCTCCATCAGACCCTTACCCACCACACGTGACAGAACTCCCTCCAGCACTGTGTTCCAGTTGAACTCCTTGTATTTTGTGAAGCAAATACCAAACTCCCAGTGCAGCAACAAGAAACACAACAAAATTGGAGAATGACCAAATGGCTTCACAGTCTACACGGAAAGATTCTTAGACCCCAGTGGCCACAGCTTACCCACAAAGAGAGAATTCAGCACTGCTGCCTCATGTTCATTGGAAAATAAGAAACCATGTCCTCCATGTAACATAGATGCATACACAGCTTTGATGATCTCACTACAAAGGAAGCTAAAGCTCGTGAAAACAACATATATTTCAAGTGTACAATCTCAAAGACAGTTTCCCAGATGTCTTGAGGCCTGCACACTTCCATGTTTGTGGAGTGTTTACAGTCTCCATTACTTTTGGAAACTCCTCTACCACCTCCAGTGTTGTGAATTCCCGAGCATTTTCCATTCCAGATATGTATTCATAGATTTTCTAACTCTTCTCCTCTAATTGTATCTTACTTGGGGCGAAGGTAATGTCAAGGCATTGTTCTGGATGAGAGTGGGAAGAATTTTTTGTAGCACATATTTGCATACACATTGGATTCATTTTCCAATTATTCATTCAAAATACTTAATCCCTCATAGTAACCCACTCCCTACTAGACTCTGACTACAAATCCTAATATGATGGATAAAAATAGACCAAACCAAATTGAAATACAAGCAGTTCAGAGGATGCCAGGTGTACATTTGGACGTTCCTTTTGCATTATATATGGTAGGAGTTTTAAATCTAGTGAATTTTTTGTTGAAACACTTCTCCATGTGTTTTTAAAGTTAACAAATATGTGAATTCATGTCTCCATTTCTCTGTAGCCTAATCAGCACATATATTTTTATATGCACATATAGAATCCTACCTGGTACCACACGTACATTCTTGTGAGGTGGCTGACTTGGCAGATACAAATTGTAAGAAGAGATCACTCCTGTTAAACACTGTTGGAACTGAAAATTCAACCTATGCGTGAGTATCCTAGCTGAACAACATTATACATAAATTCATGTTCAGTAAAATGAATATTTTTAGATCTGTGGATGATATATATTTCATGGTGAATTTCATTTGGCTTGTATATTAATACTTTTTAATTTCTGTGTGTGCATTTTAATGTCTGTATATATATATTTTTTTTTCCAGAGTTTTCAAAATATGAAATAAATGTATCTTATTATGTACTCCCTAAATTCATTAATATTTAAGTGCGTATTTATAATCAACTTTTCGTAAGATTATTCTAAGACATATTCATCCTCCTGAAATACGTATTTGTTTCCTAGTACTGAAAACTAAGTTCAGTGAATTGTGCATACATATCCTAATATTTTTACACTAATTGACCCAGGTTAATATAAATGCAAGTAGATTCCTATGGGATATGATGTGTATTTTGACGTTCATTTTTTTTCAACACTTGTACATTACTATTTCCTCAGTTTATGCACATCATAAGATATATATTTCATCCACAAGTTCAGAAATTTAAAGGCTTTTGTTTCACTTTCAATCACTTCCTGCTTCAGAACACATGTATTCCTCCAGGTTACATGACTGGTTTTTCATGAGACTTCTTTCCAAACACATTATTTTCGAATTCCACAATTACCTTTGAAGCAAAACTCACACATTCTTCATGATAAACCATAACCCTAATATTACCATTAGATGTATAACTGGTTTGAATGAATGGATATATATCAATATAAGGTTTCCTGTATATTTTCAGATATCAACTCGAACCATTATTTAAGTTGGAACCAGTTATATTATTTATTTACATTATGGTCTATTCATGCATTATTTCTATATTCATAGACACAGTGTACACCTATTTGTATTCAAAATACTAATTTACACGTCTTCAAAATACTGTTCCTAGAAATGGTGAAAGAAATACTCATGTCACCTGATCTACGTATACATTTTATCACAGTAATATTCTGGAAACAAAAAGCAAATGTCACACTTATGATTGTACTAAAGCCTAAATGGAAATTGAACATGGATTACTAAAATCATCCATGTCCAGGTTGCCTATTGCTCTCAAATGTCGATCCTATTGGTGACTACATATTTGTTTCTTTCTAAGATTATATATTCAACCTCAAACCTGTTGAAAATGTCTAATCCTATTACTCACCTTATACTTTGCCTGATTTCCTAATGTCTCTATTGATATATATTTTCCCCAGTTCATCATTGTGACTGCCGCTTAACATGTGCTGATATTTACATTCACTCTCTACATGAAACCCTATTGCTAAAGACCATTTGGTCCAAATCCTATACTCACTCATCTTTCTAAAACTACCGACTATCTTTCTAATCCTACCAACTATCCCTTTTTGACTGCATGTTCTCTTCGACATTCAATCATCCAAGGTACAATGTCCTATACCATTGTATATTGATTTATCTGAGACATCTGTGCAGAAATTAATTCAAAGCTAAGTATCCCAATCAAGGGCCCAATGCCCTTCTGGGCATCAAATCTTACCTAGATTTCTGTTTTCATATTTATATTTCAACTGTATATTTTGTAAATATCGCATGTTCCCATAACCATTATTCATCCTGCAGAATTATTCCTAACCCAATCGAACATGTTGTTAACCCTAACCATACACTGTTCGCTCAATCTAACTTTACAGAAGAGCAGGGAAAGAGTTGATCTTCCAATACTGGATTGTAGGGTATCTTCCATCTGATGAGAACCTCAAAGGTCCATGCAGAAATGATACGTGGAGAAGAAGAAGGCAGCTATGAAGGACCTGAGAGAGCAAAAGTCATTTTCAATGTTAAACAACCGGGTCAGGATGAAGAGATGTATCTGAATCAGCCTTTCTCTTCTTAATGTACAGAAGATGGACCAAACCAGGCTTGTGAGAAGAGCTGTTCCCGGGTGCCTATTGTTGATATACCATTCTAACTTGTGAAACTGTCACAGGAAGTACAGGCAGTCTCCATCTACTGGGACCCTTAGAAGCAAATATCAGTACACACTTCCTTGGTGATGGAACACTCTGAACTTGGGATCCAGGAAGCCAGGCACCCAGAGTCAGTCCCAGTCCCAGTCCCAGTGGTCTCAAATGTTTGGATTTACCAAGGACAGAGTCAGTCTTTGTTGGTACCTACTGAAGTGAGAATGGCCAAATGCCAGGAGACCTCTGAAGAGGAGCCTTTTCTGAGAAAGCAGGTAGTGGCTCAACCATGACTCCTGACAACTTCACAGAGTTGGTGAAGAAGACCAGATCTGAGACAGAACAGGCCATTTTTGGGGAACATAGTATGGACCACCAGTCAGAGGACACTCAAGATATTCACCAACATACTTGGGGGAAGAAGGTGCGGTTGTGGGTGTTGGTGTGAGTTTGTGGTTTTGTCTCTTTTCTGAGAATAGGTAGGAAAGACTGTTCGTTTGTTTGGACTGGAATGTTTCTAGAAAGTCGTTTGACAACGTGAGTGTTTCTATGTCTGTGCATTCCACTGTATCTGTGGTTGTAGACATTTGAAAAGCGAATGCATCAATGGTTGTGTCCTGTCTAGTAGAAAGCTTGCCAGCATTCATCCTGCACAATTAAAGAATGGAGAGAGGCTTGCCTTATGGATGGGCAACACCCACTATCTTCCTAAGTTCTTGTTTTCTTCCTGAATACTGGCCACTCTCCAGAATAGCCTCATGGTTTGGTTTCCAAGATATGTACCACCTTCAAGATCTGTTACATGGCCATGTACTGGATAGCTGAAGAGAATAGAAGCATCTCAGAAAACTCACATATCAGTGTGACCATTAAAGTCTCAGTGGAAAAACACTGCATTGGGCCTTTTGCTTACCTATTGTTCTGTTGTCCTGAATGTCAGGAAGATCTTTGCCCCAGGCCACCCCTTTGTGAAGCCAGAAGAAAAGAGTTTTCAAATGGAAATGAATGGGCATCACCTGTGGCTCTTTGCTTAATTGCTTTGGAAAGAGATGTGGCTGAATAAGCCTCTTTGCCCTATGTGAGGCAGTGGCTTAGATTCTCAGCACCTGATGGATCTAAAGAAAGTTTCCCAGTTTGCATGCAAAATGAAAATGGCCAAAAGAGCAGTCATTGTGGACGAAGTCTCTCGCCTTCCTCTGTAAGCTTCTTGACCTCCATGAAGTGAGAATAGGGATCCTTTGTGTCAAATCAGTTCTTCAAAGCCCTACAGAGGCTAGCACATAAGGGCTTGGGTTTTCTCATGACACCAATTCACATAAAGAATCTATACCAGACAGTCAGTAGGCCTCAAATTAGAGAAGCAGAGCAGTATTAAGAGCAGGACTATTTGATCACTATTGGTTCACAGGAAGGGAGTCCAGGCCACCCTGACTTTAGGCAAATGAGGGGCAAGGGAGTTTATTTGGAAAACTGTCTTGGTCTGTGCCCCTCATGGAAACCTCCAGTCAGAGGCTATGAAGAGTGTCTATGTGGAAGAAGATGAGGGCCATTTGGGAGTGTTTTGCTTTTAATTGTGGTCATTTGTGTGGTGGTTGGAAGAGATGACTAGGTCCACGTGGCTTGAACTCTGGTGTGATTCCCCTTACAGACTGAGTTCAGGAACTGACCTCAGAGAAGTATTGCCATGAATTGTGTTGGGATTTTAGGAGACCACGCATGAGAGTTGCCTTTGGAAACTGAGATCAATGCCCAGGGTGGCTTTCCGCAGAGCATTGTCAATCTCTGCCAGGGCATCACATTATTTTATTCTGAAAGACTTGGCAGCCATTGTTGACAGTCAAAACACACATGGGCCTCACATTGTAGACCTCAATGGGCCTGGCTTCATGTGTCCTTTTGGCCTCTCTTTGGGAAGCCTTGCCTCTGAGAGTTCTCCATAGTTTCCTTGAAATGTGCTTCCTCAAACATGAATGGTTTCTGAATGAATTGAAACCCACAATTTCTCCAACTTCATCCTTGAAAAATGGCTAGATAAATACAATGAAATTTTTGAAATTTTCATTACCAGGTGGCACTGGAGAACCTTTCAATGTCCTCTTGCTGATGAAGTGTGTACCAGACAGTGCCTTGATTGACTGGGTTTCATGAAAATGATGTAGAACAGAGATGCCAGTATGTTGGAGCCTGCTGAGTAGTGGGCCCAGAGCTGTGGTGTGCAGGTGTGTGATAAAACATCTGTGGTCGGGCCATGTGTATCTGACATTGACTTCCAAATGGCTTGTGGCTGACATTGTGCAGCCAGGAATCACTTATATGTCTGATAACTCTCCATATAAGGCATCTTGTTATATGGAGATGTTTCAGGACAATGTTCAGAATCAGGAGTTATGGTCAAGGGGACAAGCTATGTGGGATAGAAGCCTGGTTGATGCATTCTCCTGCAGACCCTCATCTATTTCATGTGACAGAACTCTCTCCAGCACTGTGTCCCAACTGAATTCCTTGTATTTTGTGAAGCAAATAACAAACTCCCAGTGCAGCAGCAAGAAACACCATGAAAAGTGGAGGATGACCAAATGGCTTCACAGTCCACACGGGGAGTCACTTAGCCTTCAGTGGCCACAGTTTACCTACAAAGAGTGAATTCAGCACTGCTGCCTCATGTCCTTTGGAAAATAAGAAACCATGTCCTCCACGTCACATAGATGCAGATCCAGCTTTGATGGTCTCATTAGAAAGAAAGCTAAAGCTCCTGACAACAACATATATGTCAAGTGCCCATCCTCAGAGGCAGTTTCTAAGGAAGTCTTTAGGCCGGCAGAGCTGCATGTTTGATAGCGTTTACCTATTAGACCAGGATGCAAGAAAAGACCACTGACTCCAATTAAAATCAAGTTAAAGCAAGCTTATAATTTCCACTGCCCAGGTGGCCTCTCCCTCCCAAAACAGTGGGAACAAGACAGCCACCCAAATTTCCTACAGCCCAGGTTTATAACTCAGAATTTTACACTACAGGGGGTTTACAAATATCAGAACTCTGACAAGCATCACACTAATCGTAGTTATATATATATATATATATATATATATATATATATATATATATATATATATATTTTTTTTTTTTTTTTTTTTTTTTTTTTGCTGGCCCCAACATCAGAATTTATGAAAACCATTAGAACCTCAGAGAGGGTCATTGTCTGGCCAGGGAAGGCCAATATTTATGAGGTGTCAATAAAGTTTCATAGAGGGCTGTTCCTGGTCAAAGTGCCAGGCATGGGTGAGTTCAAGGCCACGGGCAGGCATTCCAAGCAGGTTCAGAATTTGGTGTAATTTATAGTTAAGCCAAAATTTTCTTTTCATGGCTTTGTGGCAAGATGGATCCAAATTTTAATAAAAGATCAGGTTGGGTCTATCATTCCCCCCTTTTCTAATGTGTCCCTTTCAAATCTTTGATAGGGTAGGGGAAGAGCACTGAGGGAATTTTAATACCTCACGTAACAGTCTCCATATTTTTTGAACTCACACAAAACCAGTCTCCCTTATTTTACCTGACTTAATTAATTACTTAAAATGAAAGTCTATCTATTTTTGGCTCCATTGTTGTAAGAAGATAGTCGTCACTCATTTTGGCTTCTTCTGAGCTGAGAGAGGGTGACATGAGGGGGCACAGCATGAGGGATATGAGTTGCCTTTTAGAAGTCAATTCGGTTTGAAGTCTGGTTGTGGTAGAACAGTTTGTAAAGTCATCTGGGGATGGGTTCTTCTATGAGAGAAACAAAAACCATGAGTACTGAATAAATGTTGCAGCAGCTGAAACATGTCACTGTATAGATGTCCCCTCATCTGTCTTCAATATCCCCAGTTATCAGGACTTTCAACTTAACTTTTAGTGTCACAGTTGTTTCACCCCATAAGATACAGTTTAATAATTTAATGTCATATGATCTTGCAAATTCCTTTTACTAGTATGACCTCTGTGTGTAATAGAGAAACCTTTAATTCTGTTATTCAGGGCTGGAAAATCGTACTAGCAAACACCAAGCCTACCTGTGTAGGTTAGGAATATCTGTAGGCCTTAAACAAAAAACTTCTGCCTCTGGTACCTCCTCTTGATAGTCTCTTTTTATACTCATCAGGCATTACTGTCTGAGAATCCTTCTTTGTAGCCTCCAGTCTTACTTATTTTGGGAGGCTACCATAAAGTGTATACGTTAAAAAACTATTATTTTTTAAAATGCCCAGGAATGGCTGTATTTTGGGTTTATCTGTCTTTGCTAAGAGTTTAAGATGAAGCAGTAAAACTGACTTTTGTTTCTATCTATTGTTAACAGTCAGCTGAGATTTTATGGGAGTCATTCCTGGGGAAACTTGATAGCAGCTTCTCAGTTCTGCTAGTGCCATTTGCGCTAGGTGAGTCCAGGTCTTGCTTGACCATGTGGCTTCTCTCGGAAGCATCAGGAATATCTCCCTTCTCTGATGACTCTCTTCTTCGTAGAAAATGCACTGATTGGCTTTCTGTTCTCCAGTGGTCTCATTAATCTTCCTGATCAGGAAGATTAGGAGTTGCAAAGTTGGCTCAGAGTTGCAAAGTTCTTTAGAGAAGTCTCCTGTTCCCTGGATACAGACTGACTCAGAGGGCAAGAGCCAAATATTTGTTTTATTGTCCCTTTTCATTTAAATTAAATTTTAAATCCTAATCTTAAACATCCAGCAAATAAATTTTAACAGCCTTATATTAAGAGTACTGTGCTTTAATGTCTATAATTTAAAATTATTTATCTTTTTATTATTTGGGATCTGTATTTTTTGTCTGTCTTGTAGGTGATGACTTATTATCTTAAATTAACCAATGTTGTGTTCTAAAAGCAACTCTTTTGTAAAACACTAACAGGGAATCTTTAGTTAACTTATAAGGAAATTCAAAATAAAATTAACAAGAGTAAAAATACTTAGTTCGTGTAATAGCTACCCTGAATTTTAGGCTGAGTTATACATTATATCCCCTTTTTGAGATCCTAGTAATCTTGACAGAAAAACATAACTTTAAATTAAATAACATCTGACCTACTGCTTTCGTAGTTATTCTCACATGTTGTAAGATGAGACACAGAGCCTTATCTCAGGTAAGGCAGGGCTCTATATAAATCTTAAGTGTTTTAGTTCTAAAGCTGATCTTTGTTTTTTAAATATCATTTTACACAGTTTACATAAATTGTTTGAGGTCACATGAATATTAGCTAACACCATATGATATCACATTTAAAACATGAATTAAAGAAAAGCTGAAAGTTTTTAACCTTTACATAGATTAGGCGCTCATTAACTTAAAAATATATTTAAATTTTTTCCCAATGTAAAAAGTAACATAAAACTTTATATATCTTATTGATAACAAGTAAATAAATCCTCAATATATATATATTTTTACCATACAACTTCAGAACACCAGCTTGATGAAATGCTCTTTTAACGTTTCTACCTTACAGAATTGTATACCTGGAAGATATGAGCACATTAATAGCATCACAATGACATTGATGTTTTTACATTAACCAAGTTTAGCTTTTAAAGAAATGGCAGTAGAGTGCTCTAAAATAACAGTTCTTATTTAATCAGTTGTTTAATTTTTATGGTTGCTTCTTCTAGAAAAATAAAACTTTATAAACACAATGTTATGGGTAAACTTTTGTTTTAAGAAATTTGTGTCGCTTTAACACATGACTGATTTTTACAATCTTATACAGACTTTAGAACAAACTTATACAGACCTTACTAAATCAATCAGATATCTAACAAAAGTACTCATGAATGAGTAATCCCATATCAAATTTACTTCACTTATTTATCAAAATATTAGAGAAATGTATTGAACAGTGTAAACCATTTCTTTGTTAAAGGAAAAGTCCTAGAACCAAGGCATATTAGACATTTTATAGACATTAATATTTTATTAGATTTTTGAGCAGCTAGAAAAACTTGTAAGCTTAAATTTAAAGACATTTATTGTTATTTGCTTATCCAAATTTAAAGTGAATCATTTAAATCACGTGAATTAAACATCTTTGAATCCACTTTTTAAAATTTGTTTTTATGAGTGCTTTTTTTAATGATCGCTCCTTATATATGTTAATTTGTATATCACATATATGATATACGAACATATGGATATATAGACATACAACACATAACAAAAGTGTGCACAAATAATAATAGTAAGGCCTTGTAGCTTTTCGCAGGTGAAATCTCCATTGCAATGTTTCAAAACTCCACTGTTGTTCAAATATAGAAATGATCAGAAAAATATTAACCTAGTTCTGTAGGATCAAAATAATGAGCTCAAAAAAAATACAGAATCTAAGGAAAAAAATGAGAGTGCTAGAAAAAATGACTGGCCAGTAATTAGTGAATACCATACGATATACCTTTTTTTTTCCCACTTAGACATCAGATCAGTCTCCTACTGAGTTTGCAGGCTTCTTTCATTTACATTTCAACATAAGTCCTGGCTGAGTTCTGGAAGGAGCTGGACAAAACTGCTATTCTAAGCAGACACCTCAGGCCTAAGGCACTTTAACCATAATTTTCAGGTGAGGATGTTGAAAATTATGATACAATTTTAAGATACAATTCACAAAATTTTATACCTTAACATCTTTTTTTGTCAACAGATACCATACTATGATTTACTATCCTTGTCCAAATTAATGCACTGATACACACTGTGACATTTTCCCAGGCTACCCAATTAAAAATTGGTTAAAAAAAAGACTGAATGATTGGGAAGTTACTTGCCAACTTGGAAGTAGAATTCTTTAGTTTTCCATTTTAAGTATTTAAGTTCTCTGGCATGAATTATCTGAAATCATAAACTAAAAAATTACCTAAACCCGACTTTTAACTTCAAGATTGTGCAATGCTTCAAAAACCCATTCAGATACCATATTGTTACAATAAAACATCATCCTTTAGACACACATTCAGCTAAGATCATTCCCAAGAAACAATTTATAATATCAACACATTATTGCACATGTCTTAAATGGCCAGAAACAAAGACAAAAGACAGACAGAAAGGAGCTCCAGACTATGGCTGACAGGACAGAAGCCTTTAAAACAGCAGAAAAGAGAAAAATCTCCTACACCAGTGGCACGATAAATGTCCCCACAAGGGCATCAGATGTTTTCACAGAGGGGGAACCTGAAATGCAATATCAAAGGTCTCCATGGTGACTTTACTGCATTTAGTGTCTCCTTTTTCTTTTTCTCTTTTTTAAGAAGACAGAGGTGGCATAATACTTACAGTGCAGGGAAGGAAGGAGGGAATTCACTGAAGCAACAGGACTTCGGCAGCTGCTGGGAGTCCCTCAGTCCCGTCTTTTACTTACAGGATTAGCTCCTCTGGTTCGGTTCCACCCCAAGCACGCTGAATCTCCTAACATTTCAGTAGTCAGCTCTCAAAAATTCCAGGGTCAGGGGCGGTATCAAAATTTGTAACTTAAATTTCGGTTCCGGACCTTGAAGCCAATTAATACCAATTTAATATAAGGACAGGGTTTGAGAAAAAGTAAAAGGGAGGTTTACTGCTTTGCTAACAAAGGAGAAAAACAGGGGACTTTGTCCAAAGTTGTGACTCTCTTGATATGGAGGGACAAGGGGTTTTAAAGGAGTTTCACTTGTTAACCTGGGAGACACTCAGTTATTAGGTCCCCAGCAGGCATTGCCCTCTGCCGTGGGTGTGCTCCAGTATTTCTATTTGAAATACTGAAGCCCTGAAACTAACACATACCCTACTATACTCTGACTTATAATTCTAATATGATGGTGAAAAATAACCCAAACAGAATAGAAATACAAGCAGTTCTGAGGAGGCATGGTGTATTGTTACAATTGGTTTTTGCATTATATAGTGTAGGAATTATAAATCTAGTCAATTTTTTTGTTGAAATAGTTCTACATGTGTTTTTAAAATTAAAAAATATGTGAATTCCTTTCTCCCTTTCTCTGTAGCCTATTCAGCACATGTATTTTTATATGCACATATAGAATTCTACCTGGTACCACACGTACATACTTGTGAGGTAACTGAATTGGCAGATGCAAATTGTGCTAAAGGATCACTCCTCCTAAATGCTGTTGGAACTGAAAATTCAACCTATGGGTGAGCTTCCTAGTTGAATATCATTATACATTAATCCATGTTCAGTAAAATGAATATTTTTCGATCTGTGGATTATATATATTTCATGATGAATTTTGATTGGCATATATATTGCTACTTTTTTTTCTTTTATTGGTTGCTCAAAACATTACAAATCTCTTGACATATAATATTTCTTACATTAGATTCAAGTGGCTTATGAACTCCCATTTTTAGCCCAAATAGAGATTACAGAATCACATCGGTTACACATCCACATTTTTACATAATGCCCTATTAGTTACTGTTGTATTCTGCTACCTTTCCTATACTCTACTATCTCCCCTCCCCTCCCTTCCTATCTTCTCTTTTTCCCCCATCTACTGTAATTCATTTCACTCCATGTTTATTTTCCCATTCCACTCACAATGATATGTAATTTTGTGTAACAATGAGGGTCTCCCTCCATTACCATACAATTTCCCTTTTCTCTTACTTAACCTCCCACCTCATGTCTCTGTTTAAAGTTAATCTTTTCTTCCTGCTATTGCTCCCTGCTCTGTTCTTAGTTGCTCTCATTATATCAAAGAAGACATTTGGTATTTATTTTTTAGGGATTGGCTATTTTCACTAAGCATAATCTTCTCCAGTGCCATCCATTTTTCTGCAAATTTTATGATTTTGTCATTTGTTAGTGCTGCGTAATACTTCATAGTGTATAAATGCCACATGTTTTTTATCCATTCATCTATTGAAGGGCATCTGGGTTGGATCCACAGTGTTTCAGTTGTGAATTGTACTGCTACGAAAATCGATGTAGTAGTATCCCTGTATTACTCTCTTTTAAGGTCTTCAGGGAATAGTCCGAGAAGGGCAATAGCTGAGTCAAATTGTGGTTCCATTCACAGCTTTCCCAGGAATCTCCATACTGCTTTCCAAATTGGCCACACCAGTTTAGAGTCCCACCAGCAATGTACAAGAGTATCTTTACCCCACATCCTTGCCAGCACTTGTTGTTTGACTTCATAATGGCTGCCAATTTACTGGAGTGAGATGGTATCTTAGGGTGATTTCGATTTGAATTTCTCTGACTGCTAGAAATGGTGAGCATTTTTTATGTACTTGTTGATTGATTGTATGTCCTCCTCTGAGAAGTGTCTGTTCAAGTCCTTGACCCATTTTTTTAATTGGGTTATTTGTTATCTTATTGTCTATTTTTTTGACTTCTTTGTATATTCTGGATATTAGGGCTCTATCTGAAGTGTGAGGAGTAAAAATTTGTTCCCATAATGTATGCTCCTTATTTACCTCTCTTATTCTTTCTCTTGCTGAGAAAAAACTTTTCAGTTTAAGTAGTCCCATTTGTTGATTCTTGTTATTAACTCTTGTGCTATGGGTGTCCTATAAAGGAATTTGGAGCCCAACCCCATAATATGTAGATCAGAGCCAACTTTTTCTTCTATCAGACAAAGAGTCTCTGATTTGATATGTAGCACCTTGATCCACTATGAGTTAACTCTTGTGCATGGCGACAGAAAGGAATTCAGTATCATTTTGTTGCATATGGATTTCCATTTTTCCCAACACCATTTGTTGAAGATACTATATTTCCTCCATTGCATGCTTTTAGCTCCTTTTTCAAATATAAGATAGTTGTAGCTTTTTGGATTAGTCTCTGTGTCCTCCATTCTGTACCATTGGTCCACCCGCCTGTTTTGGTACCAGTACCATGCTGTTTTTTTTGTTGTTGTTGTTTTATTTTGTTTTTTTTTAATTAATTTTATTGTAGGTTGTTCAAAACATTACATAGTTCTTGATATATCATATTTCACACTTTGATTCAAATGGATATGAGCTCCCATTTTTACCCCATATACAGATTGCAGAATCACATCAATTGCAGAAGCATTGATTTACATATTGCCATTCTGGTGACTGTTGTATTCTTCTGCCTTTCCTATCCTCTACTATCCCCCTCCCCCTCCCCTCCCCTCTTCTCTCTCTACCCCCTCTACTGTAATTCATTTCTCCCTCTTATATTTTTCCTCCTTTCCCCTCACTTCCTCTTGTATGTAATTTTCTATACCCCTGAGGGTCTCCTTCCATTTACATGCAATTTCCCTTCTCTCTCCCTTTCCCTCCCACCTCTCATCCCTGTTTAATGTTAATCTTCTTCTCATGCTCTTTGTCCCTACTCTGTTCTTAGTTACTCTCCTTATATCAAAGAAGACATTTGGCATTTGTTTTTAAGGGATTGGCTAGCTTCACTTAGCATAACCTGCTCTTATGCCATCCATTTCCCTCCAAATTCTATGATTTTGTCATTTCTTAATGCAGAGTAATACTCCATTGTGTATAAATGCCACATTTTTTTTTATCCATTCTTCTATTGAAGGGCATCTAGGTTGGTTCCACAGTCTTGCTATTGTGAATTGTGCTGCTATGAACATGGATGTAGCAGTGTCCCTATAGTGTGCTCTTTTTAGGTCTTTAGGGAATAGACCGAGTAGGGGAATAGCTGGATCAAATGGTGGTTCCATTCCAAGCTTTCCAAGAAATCTCCATACTGCTTTCCAAATTGGGCGCACCAATTTGCAGTCCCACCAGTAATGTACAAGAGTACCCTTTTCCCGACATCCTCGCCAGCACTTGTTGTTGTTTGACTTCCTAATGGCTTCCAATCTTACTGGAGTGAGATGGTATCTTAGGGTGGTTTTGATTTGCATTTCTCTGACTGCTAGAGATGGTGAGCATTTTTTCATATACTTGTTGATTGATTGTATGTCCTCCTCTGAGAAATTTCTGTTCAGGTCCTTGGCCCATTTGTTGATTGGGTTATTTGTTATCTCATTGTCTAATTTTTTTAGTTCTTTGTATATTCTGAATATTAGGGCTTTGTCTGAAGTGTGAGGAGTAAAGATTTGTTCCCAGGACGTAGGCTCAATATTTACCTCTCTTATTGTTTCTTTTGCAGAGAAAATCTTTTTAGTTTGAGTAAGTCCCATTTGTTGATTCTAGTTATTAACTCTTGTGCTATGGGTGTCCTATTGAGGAATTTGGAGCCCGACCCCACAGTATGTAGATCATAGTCATCTTTTTCTTCTATCAGACGCCATGTCTCTGATTTGATATCAAGTTCCTTGATCCACTTTGAGTTAACTTTTGTGCATGGCGAGAGAAAGGGATTCAGTTTCAATTTGTTGCATATGGATTTCCAGTTTTCGCAACACCATTTGTTGAAGATGCTAGCCTTCTTCCATTGCATGCTTTTAGCCCCTTTATCGAATATAAGATAGTTGTAGTTTTGTGGATTGGTTTCTGTGTCCTCTATTCTGTACCATTGGTCCACCCGCCTGTTTTGGTACCAGTACCATGCTGTTTTTGTTACTATTGCTCTGTAGTATAGTTTGAACTCTGGTATAGCTATACCGCCTGATTCACACTTCCTGCTTAGCAAAGTTTTTGCTATTCTGGGCCGTTTATTTTTCCATATGAATTTCATGATTGCTTTCTCTATTTCTACAAGAAATGCCATTGGGATTTTGATTGGCATTGCATTAAACCTATTGAGAACTTTTGGTAATATGGCCATTTTGATGATGTTAGTTCTACCTATCCATGAACAGGGTATATTTTTCCATCTTCTAAGATCTTCTTCAATTCTCTGTTTAGGGTTCTGTAGTTTTGAATGTATAAGTCTTACACCTCTTTTGTTAGGTTGATTCCCATGTATTTTATTTTTTCTGAGGATATTGTGAATGGGGTGTTTATCCTCATTTCCATTTCAGAGGATTTGTCGCTGATATACAGGAATGCCTTTGATTTATGCGTGTTGATTTTATATCCGGCCACTTTTCTGAATTCATTTATTAGCTCTAATAGTTTCTTTGTAGACCCTTTTGGCTCTGCTAGGTATAGAATCATGTCATCTGCAAATAGTGATAATTTGAGTTCTTCTTTTCCTATTTTTATGACTTTAATTTCTTTCGTCTAATTGCTCTGGCCAGTGATTCGAGAACTATGTTGAACAGAAGTGGTGAGAGAGGGCATCCCTGTCTTGTTCCAGATTTTAGAGGGAATGCCTTCAGTTTTTCTCCATTCAGAATGATGCTAGCCTGAGGCTTAGCATAGATTGCTTTTACAATATTGAGGTATGTTCCTGTTATCCCTAGTTTTTCTAGAGTTTTGAACATAAAGGGATGCTGTACTTTGTCGAATGCTTTTTCCGCATCTATCGAGATGATCATATGGTTCTTATTTTTAAGCCTATTGATGTGGTGAATAACATTAATTGATTTCCGTATATTGAACCAACCTTGCATCCCATGGATAAATCCTACCTGATGATGGTGCACAATTTTTTTGATATGTTTTTGAATCCGGTTCGCCAGAAGTTTATTGAGGATTTTTGCATCTAGGTTCATTAGAGATGTTGGTCTGTAGTTTTCTTTCTTTGGAGTGTCTTTGTCTGCTTTAGGAATCAGGGCGATGTTGGCCTCTTAGAATGAATTTGGAAGTTCTCCCTCTTTTTCATTTTCCTGAAATAGCTTGAAAAGTATTGGTATTAGTTCCTCTTTAAAGGTTTTGTAAAACTCTGCTGTATACCCATCCGGTCCTGGGCTTTTCTTAGTTGGTAGTCTTTTGATGGTTTCTTCTATTTCCTCAATTGATATTGGTCTGTTTAGGTTGTCAATATCCTCCTGACTCAATCTGGGCAAATCATATGACTTAAGAAATTTATCGATGCCTTCACTATCTTCTATTTTATTGGAGTATAAGGATTCAAAATAATTTCTGATAATCTTCTGTATTTCTGAAGTGTCTGTTGTGATATTGCCTTTTTCATCCCGTATGCTAGTAATTTGAGTTCTCTCTCTTCTTCTCTTCGTTAGCGTGGATGAGGGTCTGTCAATTTTATTTATTTTTTCAAACAACCAACTTTTAGTTTTGTCAATTTTTTCAATTGTTTCTTTTGTTTCGATTTCATTAATTTCAGCTCTGATTTTAATTATTTCTTGTCTTCTACTTTTTTGCCGTTGTTTTGCTCTTCTTTTTCTAGGACTTTGAGTTGAAGTATTAGATCATTTATTTGTTGTTTTTTTTTTCTTTTTTTAAGGATTGAACTCCAAGCAATAAATTTTCCTTTTAGAACTGCTTTCAATGTGTCCCATAGATTCCGACATGTTGTGTCTGTGTTTTCATTTATCTCTAAGAATTTTTCAATTTCCTCCTTGATGTCTTCTATAACCCATTGATCATTCAGTAACCTATTTTTCATTCTCCAAGTGATGCATGATTTTTCCTTACTTCTTTTATCGTTGATTTTCAATTTCATTCCATTATGTTCAGATAAGATGCATGGTATTATCTCTACTCCTTTATATTGTCTAAGAGTTGCCCTGTGACATAATATAAAATCTATTTTTGAGAAGGATCCATGTGCTGCTGAGAAAAAAGTGTAACTGCTTGATCTTGGGTGGTATATTCTATATATGTCAATTAAGTCCAGGTTATTAATTATGTTATTGAGTTCTATAGTTTCCTTATTCAACTTTTCTTTGGAAGATCTATCCAGTGGTGAGAGAGGTGTGTTGAAGTCTCCCATAATTATTGTATGGTGGTCTATTAGACTCTTGAACTTGAGAAGAGTTTGTTTGATGAACATAGCTGCACCATTGTTTAGGGCATATATATTTATGATTGTGATGTTTTGTTGGTGTATGGTTCCCTTGAGCTGTATGTAGTGTCCCTCTTCATCCCTTTTGATTAACTTTGGCTTGAAATCTATTTTATATGATATGAGTATGGACACTCCTGCTTGTTTCCAAAGTCCATATGAGTGATATGATTTTTCCCAACCTTTCACCTTCAGTCTGTGTATGTCTTTTCCTATCAAATGCGTCTCCTGAAGGCAGCATATTGTTGGGTCTTGTTTTGTGATCCATTCTACTAGCCTGTGTCTCTTAATTGGTGAGTTTAAGCCATTAACATTTAGGGTTATTATTGAGATATGGGTTGTTCTTCCAGCGATATTTGTTTATTTATGTTCCTAAACATGGTTTGTTTTCCTCTTTGATTATCCCCAGCCTTTACTGTACTCCCTCCCGCTGTTGGTTTTCATTGATATTTTCCATTTCCTCTTCCTGTAATATTTTGCCGAGGATGTTTTGAAGAGATGGTTTTCTAGCTGCAAATTCTTTTCACTTTTGTTTATCGTGGAAGGTTTTAATTTCATCTTCCATACTGAAGCTTAATTTTGCTGGATACACAATTCTTGGTTGGAACCCATTTTCTTTCAGTGTTTGAAATATGTTATTCCAGGATCTTCTAGGTTTCAGAGTCTGTGTTGAAAGATCAGCTGTTATCCTGATTGGTTTACCCCTAAATGTAATCTGCTTCCTTTCTCTTGTAGCTTTTAAAATTCTCTCCTTATTCTGTATGTTGGGCATCTTCATTATAATGTGTTTGGATGTGGATCTCTTATGATTTTGCACATTTGGCATCCTGTAGGCTTCTAGGATTTGGGATTCTGTCTCATTCTTCAAGTCTGGGAAGTTTTCTCGTATTATTTCATTGAATAGATTGCTCATTCCTTTTGTTTGGCCCTCTATACCTTCCTGTATCCCAATGACTCTTAAGTTTGGTCTCTTTATGTTATCCCATATTCTTGAATGTTCTGCTCATGGTTTCTTAACAGCTTTGCTGAGCTGTCTATGTTCTTCTCCAGTTGAAATACTTTGTCTTCATTGTCTGATGTTCTATCTTCTAAGTGTTCTACTCTGCTGGTAGTATTCTCAATTGAGTTTTTAAGTTGGTTTATTGTTTCCTGCATTTCCAGGATTTCTGTTTGTTTGTTTTTGATAACCTCGATCTCCCTGTATAATTGATCTTTTGCTTCTTGGATTTGTTTATGTAATTCATTTTTGAAGTGGTTGAAGTGGTCTTTCATTCTCTGATTTTGCTGTCTAATGTCTTCCTTGAGACTCCAGATTATCTGAAGCATGTATATCCTGAATTCTTTATCTGACATTCCATCTGCTGCAGATATTACCTCTTCTAAAGTTGAGTTGACCTGCATTGCTTGTGGTCCTTTCTTTCCTTTTCTTTTCATACTGATCGCGTTTCTTTCTGCTTGGTGAAACTGTTGTGTTATTGATTTTTCCCCCTATATATTTATATTGCTCTTGTATAGTTGCAAAGTTTCCTTCGCAGGCTTTGGCGGTGGTTCTGCCCCTCCTCCAATTGGGGCAATGTGCCTACCACGCTGGCAGGTCGCTGTGCCTCTACTTTCGTTGGGCCTGTTCTTTCGGTGGTCACAGGTCCGCCTATCTTGCAGGCGTGAGCAGCGGCTCTGCCCCTCCGCTGGCTGCTAGGCCTGTTCTGTCTGTCGTTTGCAGGTCTGTCTACCTAACAGGCGCTGGTGGCGGCCCTGCCCCTCCTCCAACCGGGGTGATGTGTCAGACGGGCCAATGGGCCTGTTTTGTCAGTGGTCACGGTACCGCCTACCTTGCAGGTGCGTGGGGCAACAGTGCCCCTCCGCAGGTTCTGGGCCTGACCTGCCGGTGGGTCGCAGCTCATTCATTTTTTATTTCTAGTAGTTTTTGTAGATCCTTTTGTGTCTTCTATGTTTAGAATAATGTCACCCGAAAATAGTGATAATTTACGTTCTTATTTTCCTATTTTTATGCCTTTTATTTCTTTAGTCTGTCTAATTGCTCTGGCCAGTGTTTTGAGAACTATATGGAATAGAAGTGGTGAGAGAGGGTATCCCTGTCTTGTTCGAGATTTTAGAGGAAATGCCTTCAATTTTTCTGCATTCATAATGATGCTAGCTGAGGCTTTGCATAGATAGCTTTTACAATGTCGAGGTAATTTCCTGTTATCCCTAGTTTTTCTAATGTTTTGAACATAAGGGGATGCTGTACTTTGTCAAGTGCTTTTTTTGCTTCTAACGAGATGATCATATGGTTCTTATTTTTAAGTCTATTGATGTGGTGAATAACATTTATTGATTTCCGTATATTGAACCATCGTTGCATCCCAGGGATGAATCCTACTTGATCATGTTGCATAATTTTTTTGATGTGCCTTTGTATTCGATTCGCCAGAATTTTATTGAGGATTTTTGCATGTAGGTTCATCAGATATATTGGTCTGTAGTTTTCTTTCTTTGAGGTGTCTTTTTCTGATTTCGGAATCAGCGTGATGTTGGCCTCATAGAATGAATTTGGCAGAGCTCCCTCTTTTTGTCTAACCTGAAATAACTTGAAAAGTATTGGTATTAAATCTTCTTTAAATGTTTTGTAAAACTCCGCTGTATAGCCATCCGTTCCTGGGCTTTTCTTGGTTGGTAGTCTTTTGATTGCTTCTTCTGTTTCATCCATTGACATTGGTCTGTTTAAATTGTGTGTATCCTCCTGACTCAGTCTGGGCAAATCATATGACTTAAGAAATTTGTTGATGTCTTCACTATATTCTATTTTATTGGAATATAGGTTTTCCAAATAATTTCTAATTGTCTTCTGTATTTCGGAAGCATCTGTTGTAATATAGCCTTTTTCATCCCATATGTTAGTAATTTGAGTTCTCTCTCTTCTTCTCTTCATTAGCATGGCTAAGGGTCTGTCGAACATATATATTTTTTCGAAGAACCACCTTTTAGTTTTGTTAATTTTTTCAATAGTTTCTTTTGTTTCAATTTCGTTGATTTCTGCTCTGATTTTAATTATTTCTTGCCTTCTGCTACATTTTCTGTTGTTTTGCTCTTCCTTTTCTAGGGCTTTGAGTTAAAGTGCGAGCTCATTTATTTGTTCAGTTTTACTTTTTTTCAGGAATGACCTCCAGGCAATGAATTTCCCTCTTAAAACTGCTTTCATTGTGTCCCATAGATTCCGATATGTTGCGTCTGTATTTTCATGTATCTCTAAGATTTTTTTGATTTCCTCCTTTATATCTTCTCTAAACCACTGATCATTCAGTAACATATTGTTCATTTTCCATGTGATGTAGGATTTTTCCTTCCTTCTTTTATCATTGATTTCCAGTTTCATTCCATTATGATCAGATAAAATGCATGGTATTATCTCCACACCTTTATATTTACTGAGGGTTGCCCTATGGCATAATATATGGTCTATTTTTGAGAAGGATCCACGTGCTACTGAGAAAAAAGTATATCCACTTGATGATGGTTGATATATTCTATATATGTCAGTTACATGTAGGTTATTGATTGTGATATTGAGTTCTATACTTTCTTTATTCAACTTTTGTTTGGAGGATCTGTCCAATGGTGAGAGAGGTGTGTTGAAGTCTCCCATAATTATTGTGTTGTGGTCTATTTCATTCTGGAACTTGAGGAGAATTTGTTTTTTGAACGTTGCAGCACCATTATTTGGTGCATAAATATTGATAATTTTTATGTTTTGTTGGTGAATGGTTCCTTTTAACAGTATATAATGTCCTTTCTTATCACTTTTGATTAAATTAGTCTTGAAGTCGATTTTATTCGATATGAGGATGGCCACCCCTGCTTGCTTACGAGGACCATTGCATGGTATATTTTTTCCAAAACTGCACCTTCAGCCTGTATGTCTTTTCCATTCAGATGTGTCTCCTGGAGGCAACATATTGTTGAATTCGTTTTTAATCCAAGTTACCAGCCTATGTCGCGTTATTGGAGAGTTTAAGCCATTAACATTTAGAGTCACTATTAATATATGGTTTGTACTGCCACGCATAATTGATGATTCTTCTTTTTTTTTTTTAATTTAGTTTGTTTCTCCATGATTAGCTTTTCCCCCACCCTCTGTCATTACTGAGGCACTTCCCACTGATGGTTTTGGTTGTTGATTTTCATTTCTTCTTCGTGTATTGTTTTGCTCAAGATGCTTTGCAATGCTGCTTTTCTGGCTACAAATTCTTTTAGCTTTTGTTTATCATGAAATATTTTTATTTCATTGTCATACCTGAAGCTTAATTTTGCTGGATACAGAATTTTTGGTTAGCATTCATTGTCTTTCAGTGTTTGAAATACGTTGTTCAAGGATCTTCTCGCTTTCAGCGACTGTGATGAAAAATCCCTTCTCAACCTTATTGGTTTACCCCTTAATGTAATCTGCCTCCTTTCTCTTAGAGCTTTTAATATTTTTTCTTTGTTTTGTATATTGGATATCTTCATAACGATGTGTCTTGGTGTTGATCTACTGTGATTTTGTGTGCTCGGTGTCCTGTAAGCATGTCCAATTTGTATATCCGTTTACTTTGTATTTCTGGAAATATTTCTGTAATTATTTCATTCAATAGATTACTCATTTCATTGGTTTGAATCTGTGTACCTATCCAGATGACTCATAAATTTGTTTTTTTATGTTATCCCATATCTCTTGGATGTTTTACTCATGATTTTTTACCAGCCTTTCTGTGTTGGCTAGATTCATTTCAAGATGATATATTTTGTCTTCATTATCGAACATTCTGTCTTCTACTTGCTCCACAGTGTTAGTGATACTCTTAATTGACTTTTTAATTTGGTTTATCGTTTCCTTCATTTCTAGAATTATTGTTTGATTTTTTTATAATCTCTATCTCCTGATAAAGATTCATAACTTCTTCTTTTATCTGTTTATGTAATTCATTTTCAATGTGTTCTTTCACTGTTTGGATTTGCTGCCTCGTATCCTCTTTAAGTTTCCATTCCATCTGTCTAAGGTATTCCTTGAGTTCTTTATATGACCATTTTTCTGATGACTATAGGTCCTCCTGAATATTTAGGCTGTCACTGTTTGTACTTATTTTCTTCCTTGATTTTTTGTGCTGCTCATGTTACTTCTTGCTCTGTTTCACTGCTGAGCTACTGTTTACTCTTATAATTTTATTTGATGCTTGGGAGGAAAGATATTAGAAGGAAAGGGAAGAAGTCACTAAAGAGAATGAGAGTAGTCAGGTAGAATTAAAGGAAGGGGAAATAAGAAAATTGAAAAGAAACGATAAGACAAAAGAAAAAAAATAGAAAAGAAAGAAAGAAAGAAAAAAATTTAAAAATAATGATCATTTAAAAAATGAATATTAAAATTTAAAATAATAATAATAATAATTAAATAAAAATATTTTAAAAATGACAACATTTTAAAACGTTAAAGTACAACAACAACAAAAAAAATGAATTCACATAAAGAATCTAAATGCCACACTCAGTAGGCCTCAAGTTGGAGAAGCAGAGCAGTATTAAGGGCAGGCCTATTTTTTCACTTCTGTTTCACAGGAAGGGATTCCAGGCCACCCTGATTTTAGGCAAATGAGGGGCAAGGGAGCTTATTTTGGACACGGACGTGGGCTGTGTACCTCATGGAAACCTCCAGCCGGAGGTTATGATGAGTGTCTACATGGAAGAAGATGAGGGCCATGTTGGGGTGTTTTGGTTTTAGCTGTGAACATTTGTATGGCGGTAGGAAGAGAAGACTGGGTCCACCTGGGCTTGAAGTCTTGTGTGATTCAACATAGAGACTGAGATCTGGAATTGACCTCAGAGAAGTATTGCCATGAATTGTGTTGGGATTTTAGAAGGCCATGCATGAGAGTCGCCCTTGGAAAGTGAGATCTAGGCCCAAGGTGGCTTTCCACAGAGCAAAGGGAATCTCAGCCAGGATATCACATGATTTTCTTCTGAAAGACTTGGCAGCCATAGTTGAGAGTCAAAGGCTCATGGACCTCATATTGTAGACCTCAATGGGCCTGGCTTCATGTGACCTTTTGGCCACCCTTTGGGAAGCCTTGCCTCTGAAAGTTCTCCAGAGCTTTCATTGAAATGAGCTTACTCAACATTTAATGGTTAATGAATGAATTGAAACCTACAGTGCCTCCAACTACATCCTTGAAAATTGGCCAGATAAAAACCATGAAATTTTTGAAATTCCCAAGACTAGGTGTCACAGGAGAACCTTTGGATGTCCTCTAGCTGATCATGAGAATACAAGACAATGCCTTTATTGACTGGTTTACATGAAAATGGTGTATAACAGAGATGCCAGTAAGTTGGAGCCTGCTGAGTAGTGTTCCTAGAGCCGTGGTGGGCAGGTGTGTGATAAAAAATCTCTGGTGTTGCCATGTTTATCTGCCATTGGTGTCCAAATATCTTGTGACTGATATTTTGCAGCCAGTAGACCCTTATATGTGAAAGCATCTTGTTATATGGAGAGGTTTTAGGGCAATGTTCAGAATCAGGTTGCTATGGTCAATGGAGCAAGCTATGTGGGATAGAAGCCTGGTTGGTGCATTCTCCAACAGAACCCGACCCACCACAACTGACAGAATTCCCTACAGCACTGTGTCCCAGGTGAACGCTTTTTATTTCATGAAGCAAATACCACACTCCTAGTGCAACAGCAAGAAACACCATGAAGAGTGGAGGATGACCAAATGGCTTCACAGTCCACATGAGGAGACACTTGCCCTCAGTGGCCACAGTTTACCTACACAGAGAAAATTCAGCACTGCTGCCTCATGTTCATTGGAAAATAAGAAACCATGTCATCCATGTCACATAGATGCAGACCCAGCTTTGATGGTCTCACTACAAAGGAAGCTAATGCTCCTGACAACAAAATATATTTCAAGTGCCCAACCTCAGAGGTAGTTTCTCCAGATGTTGGGCCGGCAGAGCTTCATGTTTGTGGAGTGTTTACCCTGTCCCTTACTTTTGGAAACTCCTCTACCACCTCCAAATTTGTGAACACCTGAGCATTTTCTATTCCAGATATGTATTCACAGATTTTCTAACTCTTCTCCTCTAATTGTGTCTTACATGGGGCGAAGGTAATGCCAAGGCATTGTTCTGAATGAGAGTGGGAAGATTTTTATGTAGCACATATTTGCATACACATTGGATACATTTTCCAATTTTCCATTCGAAATACTGAATCCCTGACACTAACAAATTTCCTTCTAGACTTTTACTTATAATCTTAATATGATGCAGAAAAATAACCCAGACAAAATAGAAATACAAGAGGTTCACAGGAGGCATGGTGTATAGTTGGATTTGCCTTTCGTATGATAAATGGTAGGTGTTATAAATCAAGCAAATTTTAATTGAAATAGTTCTCCATGTGTTTTAAAAGTTAACAAATATGTGAATAACTGTCTCCCTTTCTCTGTAGCCTATTCAGCACATGTATTTTTTATGCACATATTGAATTATACCTGGTATCACACGTACATTTTGTGAGGTGGCTGACTTGGCAGATACAAATTGTAAGAAAAGATCACTCCTACTAAACGCTGTTGGAACTGAAAATTCAACATATGGGTCAGTTTTCTAGTTGTACAACATAAATTGATGTTCAGGAAAATGAAAGGAAAATGAATATTTTTGGATCTCTGGATGATATATTTTTCATGGTGAATTTCAATTGGCATACATAATGCTACTTTTTAATGTCTGTGTGTGTGTGTGTGTGTATATATATATATGTATTCACTCTCCAGATTTTTCAAAATATGAAATGTATTTGTCTGATTATACACTCCCTAAATTCATTCATATTTATGTATGTGGATGTATAATCAACTTTTCACAAGTTTATTCTCAGAAATATTCATCCACCTGAAATACATATTTGTTTCCTAGTACTGAAAACTAATTTCAGGGGATCATATGATGACAGCGAAAGGAGTGCATCAACCCCATGTACAGTGTCACTGTGCAGGAGAATGACGAATTTCCAGCAAAATTTGGGTGGTCCTAAACCTAGTGGAAGTATTTCCATCTCACGAGGATCAGCTACGGGGCTCAAACGTGAGTGATTTGTCTGCATGGAGCATCATGCTGCTTATTCAGCAAATCGCCCTGCGGGTAGAGTCTGTGGTGCGTGCTGGGAAGCAATGAGATAGCAACACAAATATTCAGTGGTGCAGATTCTGTGGGCTCATGCCATCTGTACAATCACTGTGCTCATTGCTGAATTCTGGGTTTGAGACCAGGGAAATACACGGTCCAATTCGGTTTTCCACACCAGTCAGACCACAGAGGAAGCCAGGGGCCACCATCTTGGAGAGCTGACGTCACCATTCCTGTTTTCAACTGATAGCAGCTCATTCAGCTATAGAACAGGTAATCTCAGGCTGTCATTCGCCTGTGTCTGGGAGACAAATTACTCAGGCCTGCTCCTATCAGAACATACACCAAGCCCAGAGCGGCCGAATTCTGGCTCCTGGAACTGATCAGGCCCAGGGCTAAAGAACCTGCGGAAACTGCTTCTCGGTCTAGGTCTTGCTGAATACTGTGGAGGTAAATACCTACAGAGCCTTCATAGGCAGTGGCAACAGGATTGAGACGGGGCTTGTGAGGGCCGGTAGGACTCACCCATTGCTTTGTTCATCCGGCAAAGGGAACGAAATGCTGCCATTCGCATGGGATACCAACATGTTAGAGATCTGAAGTCATCACAAAGTGGTGGAGGAGATAACTTCATCGATACCAGCGGTGAGAGAAACAGTTGGTCTCCTGGTAAAAAAAGTGAGTCACAAACACCCGAGTCTCTCTCACTCTGTCTTCAAGCTAGAGGGACAGAGCAGAGACACCGCTCACGCCTGGCACTGGCCCAGCAACCCACAGGCGTGGTAGTCACGTCATCCCAATTGGAGTAGGGACAGAGCAGAGCCGCCGCCCGTGCCCAGAACAGGCCCATCGACCAGCAGGCTTGGTAGTCACGTCACCCCAATTGGAGTAGGGGCAGAGCAGAGCCACAGCCTATGCCCAGAACAGGCCCAACGACCCGCCGGTGTGGTAGACACGGCACCCCTATTGGAGTAGTGGCAGAGCAGAGCCTTCTCCCGTGCCCATTACAAGCCCATCGGCCCACCAGCATGGTTGTTAGGTCACCCCAATAGGAACAGGGGCAGAGCAGAGCCACCACCCATGGCCAGAACAGGCCCAGCAACCTGCCGGCGAGGTAGTCACATCACCCCAATTGGAGTAGGGGCAGAGCAGAGTGACCAACCTCGCCCACAACGTAGGCAACCGAACAGCGAAACAGGCCAAGTGGCCTGCGGGCACGGCAGACACATAACCCCATTTGGAGTAGGGGTAGAGCAGATCCACTGCCCGTGCCCACAAAATAGACAGACCTTTGACCGACCAGCAAAGAGGCTCAGCGTGCTGCCGGCATGGTAGACACGTCATCCCAATTTGAGTAAGGGCAGAGTAGAGCTGCCGCCCGCACCTGCAAGGTAGGCAGACCTGCAATGGATCAGCAGAACAGGCCGAGGGGTCCGTGGGCGTTGTAGACACGTCACACCAAATGGAGGAGGGGCAGAGCAGAGCCACTGCCCGCGCCCGCATTGTAGACAGACCTGCGACCAACCAGCACAACAGGCCCAGCAGCCCGTCAGCGTGGTAGATAGATCACCCCAATTGGAGGAGCAGAACAGCCGCCCCCCGCTACTTCAAGGGAGACTTTTAAACTATACAAGAGCAATATAAGTATATAGGGGGAAAATTTCAAAAACACAACAGTTTCAACAAGCAGAGAGAAACGCGAGCAGTATGAAAAGACAAGGAAAGAAAGGACCACAAGCAATGCAGGTAAACACAATTTTAGAAGAGGTAATAGCTGCATCAGATGGAATGTCAGATAAAGAATTCAGGATACTCAGGCTTTAGATGATCTGGAGTCTCAAGGAAGACATTAGACAACAAAATCAGACAATTAAAGATCCCTTCGACAATGAATTACGTAAACAAATCCAAGAAGCAAAAGATCAACTATATAGGGAGATAGAGGTTGTAAAAACAAACAGAAATCCTAGAATTGCAGGAAGCAATAAACCAACTTAAAAACTCAATTGAGAATAATACCAGCAGAGTAGAACACTTAGAACATAGAACATCAGACAATGAAGACAAAGTATTTCAACTTAAAAAGAACATAGACAGCTCAGCAAGACTGTTAAGAAACCACGAGCAGAACATCCAAGAAATATGGGATAACATAAAGAGGCCAAACTTAAGAGACATTGGGATACAGGAAGGTATAGAGGTTCAAACAAAAAGAATGAGCAACCTATTCAATGAAATAATACGAGATAACTTCCCAGACTTGATAAATAAAAAAGAATCCCAAGTCCTAGAAGCCTACAGAACGCCGAATGTGCAAAATCATAAGAGAGCCACAACTAGACACATTATAATGAAGATGCCCAACAAACAGAAAAAGGAGAGAATTTTAAAAGCTACAAGAGAAAGGAAGCAGATTACATTTAGGGGTAAACCAATCAGGATAACAGCTGATCTTTCAAAACAGACTCTGAAAGCTAGAAGATCCAGGAATAACATATTTCAAACACTGAAAGAAAATGGGTTCCAACCAAGAATTGTGTATCCAGCGAAAGTAAGTTTCAGGATGGAAGATAAAATTAAAACCTTCCACGATAAACAAAAGTGAAAAGAATTTGCAGCTAGAAAACCATCTCTTCAAAACATCCTCGGCAAAATATTACAGGAAGAGGAAATGGAAAATATCAATGAAAACCAACAGCGGGAGGGAGTACAGTAAAGGCTGGGGATAATCAAAGAGGAAAACAAACCATGTTTAGGAACATAAAAAAACAAATATCACTGGAAGAACAACCCATATCTCAATAATAACCCTAAATGTTAATGGCTTAAACTCACCAATGAAGACACACTGGCTAGTAGAATTGAACAAAAAACAAGACCCAACAATATGCTGCCTACAGGGGACGAATTTGATAGGAAAATGCATACATAGACTGACGGTGAAAGGTTGGGAAAAATCATATCACTCATATGGACTTCGGAAACAAGCAGGAGAGTCCATACTCATATCAAATAAAATAGATTTTAAGCCAAAGTTAATCAAAAGGGATAAAGAGAGACACTACATACTGCTCAAGGGAACCATACACCAACAAGACACAGCAATCATTAATATATATGCCCCGTACAATGGTGCAGCTATGTTCATCAAAGAAACTCTTCTCAATTTCAATAGTCTAATAGACCACAATACAGTAATCATGGGAGCCATGAACACACCTCTCTCACCACTGGACAGATCTTCCAATCAAAAGTTGAATAAGGAAACTATAGAACTCAATTACACAATTAATAACCTAGACTTATTTGAGATATGTAGAATATAACACCCAACATCAAGCAGTTACCTTTTTTCTCAGCAGCACATGTATCCTTGTAAAAAATAGAACATATATTATGTCACAGGGCAACTCTTAGACAATATAAAGGAGTACAGTTAATACCATGCATATTATCTGATCATAATGGAATGAAACTAAAAATCAATGATAAAAGAAGGAAGGAAAAATCATGCATCAATTGGAGAATGAACAATAGGTTACTGAGTGATCAATGGGTAATAGAAGACATCAAGGAGGAAATTTAAAAATTCTTAGAAATAAATGAAAATGCAGACACAACATACCGGAATCTATGGGACACATTGAAAGCAGTTCTAAGAGGAAAATTCATTGCTTGGAGTTCATTCCTTAAAAAAAGAAACAACCAACAAATAAATGATCTCATACTTCATCTCAAAATCCTAGAAAAAGAAGACGAAAGCAACAGCAAATGAAGTAGAAGGCAAGAAATAATTAAGATCAAAGCTGAAATTAATGAAATTGAAACAAAAGAAACAATTGAAAAAACTTGACAAAAGTAGAAGTTGGTTCTTTGAAAAAATAAATAAAATTGACAGACCCTTAGAAATGATAACAAAGAGAAGAAGACAGAGAACTCAAATTACTAGAATAAGGGATTAAAAAAGAAATATCACAACAGATATTTCAGAAATACAGAAGATAATCAGAAATTATTTTGAATCCTTATACTCCAATCAAATAGAAGACAGTGAAGGCATCGATAAATTTCTTAAGTCATATGATCTGCCCATATTGAGTCAGGAGGATATAGCAACATAAACAGACCAATATCAATTGAGGAAATAGAAGAAACCATCAAAACACTACCAACTTAGAAAAGCCCAGGACCGTATAGGTATACAGCAGAGTTTAACAAAACCTTTAAAGAGGAACGAATACCAATATTTTTCAAGGTATTTCAAGAAAGTGAAAAAGAGGGAGATCTTCCAAATTCATTCTACGAGACCAACATCACCCTGATTATTACAGCAGACAAAGACACTTCAAAGAAAGAAAACTACAGACCAATATCTCTAATGAACCTACATGAAAAAATCCTCAATAAAATTCTGGCGAATTGGATACAAAAAAAATATCAAAAAAATTGTGAATCCTGATCAAGTAGAATTCATCCATGTGATGCAAGGCTGGTTCAATATACGGAAATCAATAAATGTTATTCACCACATCAATAGACTTAAAAATAAGAACCATATGATCATCTCGATAGATGCAAAAAGCATTCAATAAAGTACAGCATTCTGTTATGTTCAACACTCTAGAAAAACTAGTGATAAGAGGAACATACCTCAATATTGTAAAAGCAACCTATGCTAAGCCTCAGGCTAGCATCATTCTGAATGGAGAAAAATTGAAGGCATTCTCTCTAAAATCTGGAACAAGACAGGGATGCCCTCTCTCACCACTTCTGTTCAACATAGTTCTCGAAACACTGGCCAGAGCAATTAGACAGATGAAAGAAATAAAAGGCATAAAAATTGGAAAAGAAGTACTTAAATTATCACTATTGCAGATCACATGATTCTGTATCTAGCAGTCCCAAAAGGGTCTACAAAGAAACTAATGGAGCTAATAAATGAATTCAGAAAAGTGGCAGGATATAAAATCAACATGCATAAATCAAAGGCATTCCTGCATATCAGCGACAAATCTTCCGAAATGGAAATGAGGACAACCACTCCATACACAATATCCTAAAAAAATAATAATAATAATTAGGAATCAACCTAACAAAAGATGTGAAAGTCTTATACAATGAAAACCACAGAACCCTAAAGAGAGAAATAGAAGAAGATCTTAGAAGATGTAAAAATGTATCCTGTTCATGGATAGGCAGAACTAACATCATCAAAATGGTGATATTACCAAAAGTTCTCAATAGGTTTAATGCAATGCCAATCAAAATCCAAACGGCATTTCTTCCAGAAATAGAGAAAGCAATCATGGAATTCATATGGAAAAATAAAAGGCACAGAATAAAAAAAACAATACTAAGCAGGAAGTGTGAATCAGGCGGCCTAGTGATACCAGACTTCAAACTATACTACAGAGCAATAGTAACAAAAATAGCATGGTACTGGTACCAAAACAGGAGGGTGGACCAATTGTTCAGAATAGAGGACACAGAAACCAAGCCAGGAAACTACAACTATCTTATATTTGATGGAGTTGCTAAAAGCATGCAATGAAGGAATATAGCATCTGCAAAAAATTGTGCTGGGAAAACTTGGAATCCATGTGTAAAAAAATGAAACTGAATCCCTTTCTCTAGCCATGAACAAAAGATAACTCAAAATGGATCAAGGAGCTTGATATCAAATCAGAGACATGGAGTCTGATAGAAGAAAAAGTTGGCTACGATCTACATATTGTGGGGTCGGGCTCCAAATTCCTCAATAGGACACCCATAGCACAAGAGTTAATAACTACAATCAACAAATGGGACTTACTCAAACTAAAAAGGTTTTTCTTAGCAAAAGGAACAATAAGAGAGGTAAATAGGGAGCCTAAATCCTGGGAACAAATCTTTACTCCTCACACTTCAGATAGAGCCCTAATATTCAGAGTATACAAAGAACTGAAAAAAATAGACAATAAGATAACAAATAACCCAATAAACAAATGGGCCAAGAACCAGAACAGACACTTCTCAGAGAAGGACATACAATCAAAAAACAAGTACATGAAAAAATGCTCACCATCCCCAGCAGTCAGAGAAATGCAAATCAAAAGCACCCTAAGATACCATCTCATTCCAGTAAGATTGGCAGCCATTATGAAGTCAAACAACAACAAGTGTTGGTGAGGATGTGGAGAAACAGGTACACTTGTACATTATTGGAGGCACTGCTAATTGGTGCAGCCAATTTGTAAAGCATTATGGAGATTTCTTGGAAAGCTGGGAATGGAACTACCATTTGACCCAGCTATTCCTCTTCTCGGTCTATTCCCTAAAGACCTTAAAAGATCATGCTACAGGGACACTGCTACATTGATGTTCATAGCAGCACAATTCACAATAGCAAGACTGTGGAACCAACCTAGATGCCGTTCAATAGAAGAATGGATAAAAAAAAAAATGTGGCATTTATACACAATGGAGTATTACTCTGCTTTAAAAAATGACAAAATCATAGAATTTGCAGGAAAATAGATGGCATTAGAGCAGATTATGCTAAGTGAAGCTAGCCAATCCCTAAAAAACAAATGCCAAATGCCTTCTTTGATAAAAGGAGAGTAACTACGAACAGAGTAGGGATGAAGAGCATGAGAAGAAGATTAGTATTAAATAGGGATGAGAGGTGGGAGAGAAAGGGATAGAGAAGAGAAATTGCATGGAAATGGAAGGAGACCCACAGGGTTATATAAAATTACATAAAAGAGGATGTGAGGGGAAAGGGAAAAATAATACAAAAAGGGAGAAATTTATTACAGTAGAGGGGGTAGAAAGAGAAGAGGGGAAGAGAGGGGAGAGGAGGAGGGATAGTAGAGGATAGGAAAGGCAGCAGAATACAATAGACACTAGTATGGCAATGTGTAAATCAATTGATGTGTAACTGATGTGATTCTGCAATCTGTATACGGGGTAAAAATGGGAGTTCATAACCCACTTGAATCAAAGTGTGAAATATGATATATCAAGAAATATGTAATGTTTAGAACAACCATAAAAAAATTAAAAAAAAAAAAGGAAACTAACTTCGGTGAATGAGGCACGCGAATCCTAATATTTCTACAGTAACTTACCAAGTTTAACATCAATGCAAGTAGATTCCAATGGGACATGATGTGTATTTTTACGTTAATTTTTATTCAAAACTGGTACATTACAATTTCATCAGTTTATGCACATCATAGGATATATATTTCATAAACAATTTAGCAAATTTATAGGCATTTGTTTCACTTTCAATCTCTTCCTGCTTCAGAACACATGTATTCCTCCATATTTCTTGACTGGTCTTTGCATGAGAATTCTTTCCGAACACATTATTTTCAATTTCCATAATCACTTTTGAAGCAAACTTCACACACTCTTCATGATAAACCAAAACACTAATATTACCATTAGATGTATAACTGGTTGGAATGAATGAATGTATATCAATATAAGATTTATTGTATATTTTCAGATATCAATTCAATCCATTATTTAAAGTTGGAATCAGTTATATTATTTATTCACAGTATGGTGTATTCATGCTTAATCTCTATATTCATGGACACAGGGTACACCTCTTTGTATCCCCAATAATAATTTTATGTCTTCAATATATTGCTCCCAGAAATGGTGGTAGAAATACTCATGTCACCTGATCTACATATACATTTTATCACAGTAATATTCTGGACAAAAAATGTAAAGGTCACACTTATGATTGTACCAAAGACTAAATGAAAAGAGATCATGGATTACTAAAAACATCCATGTCCAGGTTGCCTAATGCTCTCAAATGTCAATCCTATTAGTTACTAGATATTTGTTTCTTCCTAAGTTTATATATTCAAACTCAACCCTGGTGAAAATGTCTACTCCTATCACTCACTTAATACTTTGCCTGATTTCATAATGTCTCTATTGATATCTGCTTTTCTACATATTTTCCCAATTTCATCATAGTGACTGACTCTTCATATGTGCTGACATTTACATTCACTCTCTAACCGAAACCCTATAGCTAAAGAATTTTTAGTCCCAATCCTACACTCATTCTTCTTCCTAAACCTACCGACTATCTTCCTAATCCTACCGACTATCCCTTTGGATTGGATGTTCTCTTCTACATTCAAACATCCAAGGTACAAGGTTCTATGTCATTGTATATCAAATTGTCTGAGACATCTTTGCAGAATATAATTAAAAACTAAGTATCCCAATTAAGGGCCCAATGCCCTTCTGGGTTTCAAATCATACCTAGATTTCTGTTTTCATACTTATATTTCACCTCGATATTCTTGTAAATATCGCAGGTTCCCGATACCATTATTTATCGCACAGAATGATTGCTAACCCAAATCGAACCTGTTATTAACCCTAAACATACACTGTTCCCTCAATCTCATTTTACAGAAGAGCAGGGAGAGAGTCGTTCTTACAATACAGGAAAGTAGGGGACATTCCACCTGCTGAGAACCTCAAACGTCCATTCAAAATGATACCTGGAGAAGATGTAGGCAGCTATGAAGGACCTGAGAGAGCAAAAGTCATCTTCCATTTCAAACAACCTGGTCAGGATGAAGGGATGTGTCTGAATCAGCCTCTCTCTTTTTATTGTAGAGAAGATGGACCAAACCAGGCCTCTGTCGAGAGCTGCTGCTGGGTGCCTATGGTTGACATACCATTCTACCTTGTGAAAGTGTCACAGGAAGTAGGGGCAGCCTCCATCTCATGGGACACTTGGAAGCAACTGTTAGGACAAAGTGGTCGCCAAGGCAGTGACCTCATTCAGTTCCAAAGAAAGTGACATACCTCATTTCCTTGGTGATGGAACTCTCTGAACTTTTGTATCCAAGAATCCAGGCACCCCGAGGCAGCCCCAGTTCCAGTGGGCTCACTTGTTTGGATTTACCAAGGACAGAGTCAGTCTTTCTTGGTACCTACTGATGTGAGTATGGCCAAATGCCAGGAGAGCTCTGAAGAGGGACCTTTCCAGAAGAAGCAGGTAGTGGCTCACCCCTTTTTCTTGACAACTTCACAGAGTTGGCCAAGGAAACCAGATCTGAGAGAGGTCAGGCCATGTCCTGAGAATAGGTAGGAAAGTTGGTTTGTTTGGTTTTGAGTGGATTGTTTTTAGTAAGTCGTTTGACCAGGCGAGTGTTTCTATGTCTGTGTATCCCACTGGGTCCGTTGTTGTAGACATTAGAAAAGAGAATGCATTAATGAATGCCTCCAGTCTAGTATAAATCTTCCCCATAATTCATTCTGCCCAATTTATGAATGGACTGCAGCTTGTCTTATCGAGAGGCAATACCTTCTATCTTCCTAAGTTCCTGTTTTCTTCCTGAATTCTGGCCACTCTCCAGAATAGGCTCATGGTTTTGTGTCCAAGATATGTACCACTCCAAGCTCTGTGACATGGCCATGTACTGGATAGCTGAAGAGAATGGCCAGCCTTTCAGAGAACTCAGATATCAGTGTGAACAGGAACATCTCAGTGGAAAAACCCTGCTTTGGGCCTTTTGCTTACCTATTGTTCTGTTGCACTGAATGTCAGGAAAGACTTTGTCTCAGGCCACCCTTTTGTGAAGCATGAAGAAAACAATTTTCAAATGCAAATGAATGGGCATCACCTGTGGCTCTTTGTTTAATTGCTTTGGAAAGGGATGTGGCTGAATTAGCCTCTTGGCCTTGTGTGTGGCTGTGACCTACATTCTCAGCACCTGATGGATCTAAAGAATAATCCCATGTGTGCATCAAAAACCATAATGGCAAAAAGATCAGTCATTTTGGATGAAGTCTCTTGCCTTCCTCTGTTAGGTTCCTGACCTCCGTCAAGTGAGAAAATGGATTCTTTGGGTCAAATGAGTTCCTCAAAGCCCTGCAGAGGTGCTTGGGGTTTCGCATGACTCCAAATCACAAAGAATCTATACCTGAAAATCAGTAGGCCTCACATTGGAGAAACAGAGCATTATTAATGACAGGCTTATTTGATCACTCCTGGTTCACAGGAAGGGTGTCCAGGCCACCCTGACTTTAGGCAAATGAGGGCCAAGTGAGCTTATTTTGGACACTTTCTTGGGCTTTGCCCCTCATGAAAATCTTCAGCCAGACATTACGATGAATGACAATATGTAAGAAGATGAGGGCCATGTGGGAGTGTTTTCGTTTTAATTTTGGTCATTTGTGTGGCGGTTGGAAGAAATGACTGGGTCCACCTGGGCTTGAACTCTGGTGTGATTTTCCTTAGAGACTGAGTTGTGGAACTGACCTTAGAGAAGTATTGCATTGAATTTTGTTGGGATTTTAGGAGGCCACGCATAAGAGTCACCCTTGGAACTGAGATCTAGGCCCAGGGTTGCTTTCCACAGATTTTTCAGTTCCTGAAAGAAGTGACCTCACCTCACTTTCTTGGTGATGGAACTCTCTGATCTTGGGATCCAGGAATTCAGGCACAAAAGCCAGGGCCAGTTCCAGTCCGAGTGGTCTCATTTGTTTGGATTTACCAAGGACAGAGTCAGTCTCTCTTGGTACCTACTAATGTGAGGATGGCCAAACGGCAGGAAATCTCTGAAGAGGGGCCTTTCCTGAGAAAGCAGGTAGTGGCTCACAGCTGGCTCCTGACAATTTCATAGAGTTGGCCATGGAGTCCAAATCTGAGACAGGAGTGGCCATTTCGGGGGAACATAGTATGGCCCAAAAGTCAGAGGACACTCCACATAGTCAAAGACCTACTTGGCGGAAGGAGGTGCCTTTGTAGGTTTGGTTGTAGGTTTGCGGTTTTGTCTCATGTTCTGAGAATAGGCAAGGAAGGCAGTTTGTTTGGTTTGGAGTGAACTGTTTCTAGTAAGTCGTTTGGCAAGGCGAGTGTTTCTATGTCTGTGTATCCCACTGTTATCCATGGTTGTAGACATTAGAAAAGATATTGGATCAATGGATGTGTCCTGTTTAGTAGAAAGCTTCCCAGAATTCATCCTGCACAATTTATGAATGGACTGCGGCTTGCCTTATCAATTGGCTACACCTGCTATCTTCCTAAGTTCCACTTTTCTTCCTGAATTCTGGCCACTCTCCAGAATAGGCTCATGGTTTTTGTGCAAGATATATACCACCTCCAAGCTCTGTGACATGGCCATGTACTGGATAGCTGAAGGGAATGGCGAGAATCGCAGAAAACTCAGAAATCACTGTGACCATTAAAGTCTCAGTGGAGAAACCCTGCTTTGGGCCTTTTGGTTACCTATTGTTCTGTTGCCCTGAATGTCAGGAAGGTCTTTGCCTTTGGCCACCCCTTTGTGAAGCCTGAAGAAAACAGTTTTCAAATGGAAATGAATGGATCACCTGTGGCTCTTTGCTTAATTGCTTTGAAAAAGATGTGTCTCATTCAGACCATTGGCCCTGTGTGAGGCTGTTGCTTAGTTTCTCATCACCTGATGGATCTAAAGAAAGATTCCATGTGTACATCCAAAACCAAAGTGGCAAAAAGAGCAGTCATTGTGGATGAAGTCTCTCGTCTTCCTCTGTAAGGTTTGTGACCTCCATCAAGTGAGAATAGGGATCCTTTGTGTCAAATGAGTTCCTCAACGCCCTGCAGATTCTATCCCATAGGTGCTTGGGTTTTATCATGACTCCAGTTCACATAAAGAATCTAAAACCCACAGTCAGTAGTCCTCAAATTGGAGAAGCGGAGCAGTATTAATGGCAGGCCTATTTTATCACATCTGGTTCACAGGAAGGGTGTACAGGCCACCCTGAGTTTAGTCAAATTAAGGGGAAAGGGAGCTTATTTTTGACACTGGCTTGGGCGGAGCCCCTTATGGAAACCTCCAGCCAGAAGTTATGATGAGTGTCTATATGGAAGAAGATGTGGGTCATGTGGGAGTGTTTTGGTTTTAATTGTGGTCATTTGGGTGGTGGTTCGAAGTGACGACTGGGTCCACCTGGGCTGGAACTCTGGTGTGATTCCCCTTAGATACTGAGTTGTGGTACTGACCTCAGAGAAGTATTGCCATGAATTGTGTTGGGATTTTAGGAGGCCACGCATGAGATTTGCCCTTGGAAACTGAGATCTAGGCCCAGGTTGGCTTTGCACAGAGCACTGGGAATCTCAGCCAGGGTATCACATAATTTTATTCTGAAAGGCTTGCAGCCATAGTTGAGAGTCAAAACACACATGGACCTCACATTGTAGACCTCAATGCGCCTAGCTTCATGTGATCATTGGCCACTCTTTGGGAAGCCTTGCTTATGAGAGTTCTCCAGAGCTTTCATTGAAATGAGCATCCTCACCATTTAATGGTTCCTGAATGAAGTGAAACCCACAGTGCCTTCAACTTCATCCTTGAAAAATGGCTAGATAAATACGGTGAAATTTTTTTAAATTTCCATGACCAGGTGGCACTGGAGAAACTTTGGATATCCTGTTGCTGACTATGAGTATACTAGACAGTGCCTGATGGACTGGGTTTCAAGAAAATGGTGTAGAGCAGAGATGCCAGTAATTTGGAGCCTGCTGAGTAGTGGGCATAGAGCTGCAGTAGGCAGGTGTGTGATAAATCATCTGTGGTGGGGCCATGTGGATCTTCCTTTGGCTTCCAAATTGCTTGTGACTGACATGGTGCAGCAAGCAGACCCTTATATGTAAAGGCGTATTTTTATTTGGAGAGGTTTCAAGGCAATGTTCAGAATCACGTTGCTATGGTCAAGAGGCAAGCTATTTGGAATAGAACCTTGGTGGGTGCATTCTCCTGCAGACCCTGACCCACCACACTTGAGAAACTCCCTCCAACACTTTGTCCCAGTTGGACTCCTTGTATTTTGTGAAGAAAATACCAAACTACCAGTGCAGCAGCAATAAACACCACAAAATGTGGAGGATGACCAAATGGCTTCACAGTCCACACGGGGAGACACTTAGCCCCTAGTGACCACAGTTTACCTACAAAGATTGAATTCAGCACTGCTGACTCATGTTCACTGGAACATAAGAAACCATGTCCTCCAGGTCACATAGATGCAGACCCAGCTTTGATGCTCTCATTACAAAGGAATCTAAACCTCCTGACAACAACATATATTTCAAGTGCCCAACCTCAGAGGCAGTTTCTGAAGAAGTCTTTAGGCCAGCAGAGCTCCATATTTGTGGAGTGTTTACCCTGTCCCTTACTTTAGTAAACTACTCCACCACCTCCAAGGTTGTGAACTTTTGAGCATATTAAATTCCAGCTATGTATTCCCAGATTTTCGAACTCTTCTCCTCTAATGATGAATTACTTGGGGCGAGGGTAATGTCAAGGCATTGTTCTGGATGACAGTGAAATATTTCTCCATGTGTTTTTTTTTTAATTATTTTATTTCATATTATTATTTTATTTTTTTAATTGGGTGTTCAAAACATTACAAAGCTCTTGACATATTATATTTCATACATTAGATTCAAGTGAGTTATGAACTCCCATTTTTATCCCAAGTACGGATTGCAGAATCATATCTGTTACACATCCGCATTTTTATAATGCCCTATTAGTAACTGTTGTATTCTGCTACATTTTCTATCCTCTACTATCCCTGCTCCCCTCCCATCTTCCCTCTCTACCCCATCTACTGTAATACATTTATATCTTTGTTTATTTTCCCATTCCCCTCACAACCTCTTATATGTAATTTTGTGTAACAATGAGGGTCTCCCTCCATTACCATGCAATTTCCTTTATCTCTCTCTTTCAGCCCCCCACCTCATGTCTCTGTTTAATGTTGATCTTTTCTTCCTGCTCTTCCTCCCTGCTCTGTTGTTAGTTGCTCTCATTATATCAAAGAAGACATTTTTATTTGTTTTTTAGGGTTTGGCTAGCTTCACTAAGCATAATCTGCTCTAGTGCCATCCATTTCCCTGCAAATTCAATGATTTTGTCATTTTTTAATGATGCATAATACTCAATGGTGTATAAATACCACATTTTTTTTATCCATTCATCTACTGAAGGGCATCTGGGTTGGTTCCACAGTCTAGCAATTTTGAATTGTGCTGCTATGAACATCGATGTGGCAGTATCCCTGTAATATGCTCTTTTAAGGTCTTCAGGGAATAGTCTGAGAAGGGCAATAGCTGGGTCAAATGGTGGTTCCATTCCCAGCTTTCCCAGGAATCTCCATACTGCTTTTCAAATTTGCCACAACAGTTTGCAGTCCCACCAGCAATGTATAAGAGTACCCTATTCTCCACATCCTCGCCAGCACTTGTTGTTGTTTGACCTCATAATGGCTGCCAATCTTACTAGAGTAGGATGGTATCTTAGGGTGGTTTTAATTTGCATTTCTCTGACTGCTAGAGATGGTGAGCATTTTTTCATGTACTTACTGATTGATTGTATGTCCTCCTCTGAGAAGTGTTGGTTCAGGTCCATGGCTCATTTTTTGATTGGGTTATTTATCATCTTATTGTCTAATTTTTTGAGTTCTTGGTATACTCTGGATATTAGGGCTCTATCTGAAGTGTGAGGAGTAAAAATTTGTTCCCATGATTTAGGCTCCCTATTTACCTCTCTCATTTTTTATCCTGCTGAGAAAAAAAACTTTTCAGTTTAAGTAAGTCCCATTTGATGATTGTTGTTATTAACTCTTCTGCTATGGGTGTCCTGTTAAGGAATTTGGAGCCCGACCCCACATTATGTAGATCAGGGCCAACTTTTTCTTCTATCAGATGCAGAGTCTCTTATTTGATATCTAGCTCCTTGATCCACTTTGAGTTAACTTTTGTGCATGGCAAGAGGAGGGGATTCGGTTTCATTTTGTTGCATATGGATTTCCATTTTATACAAAAACATTTGTTGAAGATGCTATATTTCCTCTATTGCATGCTTTTAGCTCCTTTATCAAATATAGCATAGTTGTAGCTTTGTGAATTAGTCTTTGTGTCCTCTATTCTGTACCCATTGGTCAACCCGCCTGTTTTGGTACCAGTGCCATGCTGTTTTTGTTACTATTGCTCTGTAGTATAGTTTTAAGTCTGGTATCGCTATATCGCCTGATTCACACTTCCTGCTAGAATTGCTTTTGCTATTCTGGGTCTTATATTTTTCCATATGAATTCCATGATTGCTTTATCTATTTCTACAAGAAATGCCTTTGGGATTTTGATTGGCATTGCATTAAACCTATAGAAAACTTTTGGTAATTTCGCCATTTTGATGATGTTAGTTCTGCCTATCCAGGAACAGGGTATATTTTTCCATCTTCTAAGATCTTCTTCTACTTCCCTTTTTAGGGTTCTGTAGTTTTCATTGTATAAGTCTTTCACCTTTTTTGTTAGGTTGATTTTCAAGTATTTAATTTTTTTGATGATATTGTGAATGGAGTGTTTTTCCTCATTTCTGTTTCAGAAGTTTTGTCACTGATATACAGAAATGCCTTTGATTTATGCGTTTTGATTGTATATCCTGCCACTTTGCTGAATTCATTTATTAGTTCTAGTAGATTTTTTTGTAGACCCCTTTGGGTTTTCTATGTATAGAATCATGTCACCAGGAAATAGTGATAATTTACGTTCTTATTTTCCTATTTTTATGCCTTTGATTTCTTTCGTCTGTCTAATTGCTCTGGCCAGTGTTTCGAGAACTATATGAATAGAACTTGTGACAGAGGGCATCCCTGTCTTGTTCCAGATTTTAGAGGGAATGCCTTCAATTTTTCTCCATTCATAATGATGCTAGCCTGAGACTTAGCATTGATACCTTTTAAAATGTCGAGGTTAGTTCCTGTTATCCCTATTTTTCTAATGTTTTGAACAAAAAGAGATGCTGTACTTGGTCAAATGCTTTCTGCGTCTATCGAGATGATCATATGGTTCTTATCTTTAAGTCTATTGATGTGATGAATAACATTTATTGATTTTCGTATATTGAACCATCGTTGCATCCCAGGGATGAATCCTACTTGATCCTGGTGAAAAAATTTTTTGATGTGCCTTTGTATTCGATTAGGCAGATATTTATTGAGGATTTTTGCATCTAGGTTAATCAGATATATTGGTCTGTAGTTCTCTTTCTTTGAGTTGTCTTTTTCTGGTTTTGGAATTAGGGTGATGTTGGCCTCATAAAATGAATTTGGCAGAGCTCCCTCTTTTTCTATTTCCTGAAATAACTTGAAAAGTATTGGTATAAATTCTTCTTCAAAGGTTTTGTAAAACTCCGCTGTATAGCCATCCGTTCCTGGGCTTTTCTTGGTTGGTAGTCTTTTGATTGCTTCTTCTATTTCATCCATTGATTTTGGTCGGTTTAAATTGTGTGTATCCTCCTGACTCAGTTTGGGCAAATCATATGACTTAAGAAATTTATTGATGTCTTCACTATTTTCTATTTTATTGGAATAATGATTTTCAAAATAATTTCTAATTATTTGATGTGCCTTTGTATTCGATTCGCCAGAATTTTATTGAGGATTTTTGCATGTAGGTTCATCAGATATATTGGTCCGTAGTTTTCTTTCTTTGAGGTGTCTTTTTCTGATTTCGGAATCAGCGTGATGTTGGCCTCATAGAATGAATTTGGCAGAGCTCCCTCTTTTTCTCTATCCTGAAATAACTTGAAAAGTATTGGTATTAAATCTTCTTTAAATGTTTTGTAAAACTCCGCTGTATAGCCATCCGTTCCTGGGCTTTTCTTGGTTGGTAGTCTTTTGATTGCTTCTTCTGTTTCATCCATTGACATTGGTCTGTTTAAATTGTGTGTATCCTCCTGACTCAGTCTGGGCAAATCATATGACTTAAGAAATTTGTTGATGTCTTCACTATATTCTATTTTATTGGAATATAGGTTTTCCAAATAATTTCTAATTGTCTTCTGTATTTCGGAAGCATCTGTTGTAATATAGCCTTTTTCATCCCATATGTTAGTAATTTGAGTTCTCTCTCTTCTTCTCTTCATTAGCATGACTAAGGGTCTGTCGAACATATATATTTTTTCGAAGAACCACCTTTTAGTTTTGTTAATTTTTTCAATAGTTTCTTTTGTTTCAATTTCGTTGATTTCTGCTCTGATTTTAATTATTTCTTGCCTTCTGCTACATTTTCTGTTGTTTTGCTCTTCCTTTTCTAGGGCTTTGAGTTAAAGTGTGAGCTCATTTATTTGTTCGGTTTTACTTTTTTTCAGGAATGACCTCCAGGCAATGAATTTCCCTCTTAAAACTGCTTTCATTGTGTCCCATAGATTCCGATATGTTGCGTCTGTATTTTCATGTATCTCTAAGAATTTTTTGATTTCCTCCTTTATATCTTCTCTAACCCACTGATCATTCAGTAACATATTGTTCATTTTCCATGTGATGTAGGATTTTTCCTTCCTTCTTTTATCATTGATTTCCAGTTTCATTCCATTATGATCAGATAAAATGCATGGTATTATCTCCACACCTTTATATTTACTGAGGGTTGCCCTATGGCATCATATATTGTCTATTTTTGAGAAGGATCCATGTGCTGCTGAGAAAAAAAGTATATCCACTTGATGATGGTTGATATATTCTATATATGTTAGTTACATGTAGGTTATTGATTGTGATATTGAGTTCTATACTTTCTTTATTCAACTTTTGTTTGAAGGATCTGTCCAATGATGATAGATGTGTGTTGAAGTCACCCATAATTATTGTGTTGTGGTCTATTTCATTCTGGAGCTTGAGGAGAATTTGTTTCATGAACAACGTAGCACCATTATTTAGTGCATAAATATTGATAATTGTTATGTCTTGTTAGTGAATGGTTCCTTATAACAGTATATAATGTCCTTCCTTATCCCTTTTGATTAACTTAGTCTTGAAGTCGATTTTATTCGATATGAGGATGTCCACCCCTGCTTGTTTATGAGGATAAGTGTGCATGGTGTATTTTCTCCCAACCTTTCACCTTCAGCCTGTGTGTCTTTGCATTTCAGATGTGTCTCCTGGAGGCAACATATTGTTGGATTTGTTTATTTAATCCAAGTTACCAGCCTATGTCGCTTTATTGGAGACTTTAAGCCATTTACATTCAGAGTTACTATTGATGTATGGTTTGTATGCCAGCCATGTTTGATTATTCATATTTTTTTTAATTTAGTTTGTTTCTCCATGACAAGCTTTCACCCTGCCTCTGTCATTACCAAGGTACTTCCCACTGATGGTTTTGGTTGTTGTTTTTCATTTCTTTCTTGTGTAGTGTTTTGCTCAAGACGCTTTGCAATGCTTGTTTTCTGGCTTCAAATTCTTTTAGCTTTTGTTTATCATGAAAGATTCTTATTTCGTTGTTGGACCTGATGGTTAATTATGCTGGATACATAACTCTTGGTTGGCATCCATTGTCTTTCAGTGTTTGATATACATTTTTCCAGGATCTTCTTGCTTTCAGCGTCTGTGATGAAATATCCATTGTTAACCTTATTTGTTTACCACTGAATGTATTCTGCCTCCATTCTCTTGTAGATTTATTATTTTCTCTTTGTTCTGTATATTGGATATCTTTATAACAATGTGTCTTGGCATTGGTCTACTGTGATTTTGTGTGCTCTTGTCCTGTATGCAGCTACAATTTGTATATCCATTTCCTTTTTTATTTCTGGAAAGTTTTTTGTAATTATTTCATTCAGCAGTTTTCTCATTCCCTTAGTTTGAGTCTCTGTACCTTCCTCTATCCTGATGACTCGTAAGTGTGTTTTTTTTTTTATGTTATCCCAAATCTCTTGGATGTTTTTCTTGTGATTTTTTTGCCAGCCTTTCTGAGTTGGCTGGACTCGTTTCAAGATGATATATTTTGTCTTCATTATCTGACCTTTTGGCTTTTACTTGCTCCACTCTGTTAGTGATACTCTCAATGGAGTTCTTAATTTGGTTTATCATTTCCTTCATTTCTAGAATTATTGTTTGATTTTTTTATAATCTCTATCCTCTGATAAAGATGCTTAACTTTTTCTTTTATCTGTTTATGTAATTCATTTTCAATGTTTTCTTTTACTGTTTGGATTTTCTGTCTCGTATCCTCTTTAAGTTTCCATTCCATCTGTCTAAGGTATTCCTTGAGTTCTTTATATGACCATTTTTCTGATGACTCTAGGTCCTCCTGAATATTTAGGGTGTCCTTCGTGGTTTGTACTCCTTTTCTTCCTTGCTTGTTTATGCTGCTCATGTTACTTCTTGTTCTGTTTGACTGCTTAGTTACTGTTTACTCTTATAAATTTATTTGATGCTTGGGAGGAAATATTTTAGAAGGAAGGGAAAAAGTCACTAAAGAGAATGAGAGTAGGCAGGTAGAATGCAAGGAATGGGAAATAAGAAAATTGAAAAGAAATGAAAAGACAATAGAAAAAATAGAAAATAAAGAAAGAAAATGATTTTTTAAAAAAATGATTATGATAATATAAAATTAAAATTTTAAAAAATAATAATAACAAAAGAAAAAATTTAAAAAAATTAAAAACATTTTAAAAAAGTTAAAGAACAGCAACAAAAAAATGAAAATAAAAGAAAACAAAAAAAAAAACAAAAACAAAAAAAACAAACTAATATAATAATAATAATAATAAATGCAGTCATAGATTGCAATAAACTTTTTTTTCCATTAGGTAGAGCTGTGCCCACTGGGCCAAGCTTCTCCTTTCAATAGGTGGGAACCAATCACTGTGCAGCAGCTATTCCTCCCACACTGGGTGGGTGTCCAATCCTGAGTGCCTAGGGCCTTCTTTTGTGTTTCCTCAAGCCAGGCCCCACTCACCTGTGACACTCACCACAATACTGGCTACATGCCAGGTCTGCTGCTCCTAGGAGCCCTGTTTTCATGAACGCCTGGGCACAATCTCCCTGTTTGTCTCCCTCAGACCCTAAGTTTTTAGAGCTTAGGCCTGAGAACCCCCAGCGAATTTGCTTGCACTCCGGAAGCCATGCCCCCGGAAGCTGGAGCAAGAGACTTCAGTTTTCAGCACTGGTGGGAGCGGTATCCTGGAGGTCTGCACCACGAGTCCCGTGCCACTCCTAATTCCCTCGGTCTGGATATCGCGCTCAAGGGAGAGCTGGGAGGGGCTCTTAAGATTTCCCCACAAGTTCGCAAATTTATAGGAATTTGCTTCACTTTCAATCACTTCCTGCTTCAGGACACATGTATTCTTCCATGTTTCTTGACAGGTCTTTTCATGAGACTTCTTTCAAGACACATGACTTTCAATTTCCATAATCACTTTTGAAGCAAAACTCACATAAACTTTATGATAAATTATAACTCTGATATTACCATTAGATGTATAACTGGTTGGAATTAATGATTGCATACCAATATAGGATTTCTTATATATTTTCAGATAAAAATTCAATCCATTATTTAAAGTGAAAAGAGTTATATTATTTATTCACAGAATGGTCTATTCATGCATTATCTCTATATTCATAGACGCAGTGTACACTTCTTTATACCCCCAATACTAATTTATACGTCTTCAAAATATTGCTCCCTGAAATGGTGGAAGAAATACTCATGTCACCTGATCTACTTATACATTATTCACAGAAATATTCGGAACACAAAATGCAAAGGTCACACTTATGTTTGTACCAAAGCCTAAAAGGAAAGTAAACATGGATTACTAAAAACATCCATGTCCATGTTGCCTAATGCTGTCAAATGTCAATCCTATTGGTGACTACATATTTGTTTCTTCTTAAGATTATATATTCAAACTCAACCCTACTGAAAATGTCTAATCCTATCCCTCACTTTATACATTGCCTGATTTCATTATGGCTCTATTTCTGTTTCCTACATATTTTCCCCAGTTCATCATTGTGACTGACTCTTCACATGTGCTGACATTTACATTCACACTCTAATCGATAACCTATTGCTAATAAACTTTTGTTCCTAATCCTATACTCATTCTTTTAGTAAACCTACCGAATATCTTCCTAATCCGACCGACTATCATTTTTTGACTGGTTGTTCTCTTCTACATTCAATCAAGCAAGGTACAAGGTCTTATGCCATTGTATATTGATCTATCTGAGACCTCTGTGCAGAATGCAATTCAATGCTAAGTATCACAATCAAGGGTCCAATGCCCTTCTGGGCTTCAAATGTTACCTAGATTTCTGGTTTCACACTTATATTTCACATATATATTCTGGTAAATATCGCAGTTTCAAATACCATTATTCATTCTGCAGGATTATTCCTAAACTAAATCCAACATGTTATTGACCCTAAACATACACTGTTCCCTCAATCTAACTTTACAGAAGAGCAGGGACAGAGTTGGTCTTACAATACAGGAATGTAGGGGATCTTCCACCTGCTGAGAACCTCAAAGGTCCATGCAGACATGATCCCTGGAAAAGAGGTAGGCAGCTATGAAGGACCTGAGAGAGCAAAAGTCATCTTCCATGGCAAACAACCTTGTCAGGATGAAGGGGTGTGTCTGAATCAGCCACTTTCTTCTTAATGTAGAGAAGATGGACCAAACAAGGTCTGTGTGGAGAGCTGTTCCCGTGTGTCTATGGTTGATATGCCATTCTAACTTGTGACAGTGTCACAGGAAGTAGGGGCAGCCTCCATCTCATGGGACCCTTGGAAGCAACTATTAGGACAAAGTGTTTGCCAAGGCATTGACCTATTCAGTTCCTGAAGGAAGTGACCTACCTTACTTCTTTGGTGATGGAACTCTCTGAACTTGGGATCCAGGAAGCCAGGCATCCAGAGCCAGTCCCAGTCCCAGTCCCAGTGGGCTCACTTGTTTAGTTTTACTAATGACAGATTCTGTCTTTTTTGGTACCTACTGATGTGAGGATGGCCAAATGCCAGGAGAGCTCTGAAGACGGGCCTTTCCTTAGTAACTAGGTAGTGGCTCACCGCAGGCTCCTAACAACTTCACAGAGTTGGCCAAGGAGACCAGATCTGACACAGTACAGGCCATTTCGGGGGAACATAGTAGGGCCCGCCAGTCAGAGGACACTCTGGATATTCACAGACTTACTTGGAGAAGGAGGTGCCTTTGTGTTTGTGGGTGTGAGTTTGTGGTTTTGTCTCATTTTCTTAGAATAGGTAGAAAAGCTGGTTTGTCTGGTTTGCAGTGGACTGTTTCTAGATAGTCGTTTGACAAGGCAAGTGTTTCTATGTCTGTGTATAACACTGTGTCCGTGGTTGTAGACATTAGAAAAGAGAATGCATCAATGAATGTGTCCTGTCTAGTAGAAAGCTTCCCAGCATTCATCCTGCCCAATTTATGACTGCACTGCAGGTTGCCTTATCGATGAGCAACACCTAATATCTTCCTAAGTTTCAGATTTCTTCCTGAATTCTGACCAATCTGCAGAATAGTCTCATGGTTTTGTGTCCAAGATAGGTACCACCCCAAGCTCTGTCACATGGCCATGTACTTAATAGCTGAAGGCAATGGCGAGCATCTTAGAAAACTCAGATATCAGTGTGACCAGGTAAGTCTCAGTGGAGAAACCATGTTTTGTGCCTTTTGCTTACCTATTTTTCTGTTTCACTCAATGACAGGAAGGTCTTTGCCTCAGGCCACCCCTTTGTGAAGCATGAAAAAAAACAGTTTTCATATGGAAATGATTGGGCATCACCTGTGGCTCTTTGCTTAATTGCTTTGAAAGGGATGTGTCTGAATCAGCCTCTTGGCCCTGTGTGAGGCTGTGGCTTAGATTCTCAGCACCTGATGGATATAAAGAAAGATCCCATGTGTGCATCCAAAACCAAAATGGCAAAATTCAGTCATTGTGGATGATGTCTCTCTCCTTCCTCTATTAGGTTGCAGACAATCATCAAGTGAGTATAGGGATCCTTTGGGTCAAATGAGTTTTTCAAAGCCATGCAGAGGTGCGTGGGTTTTCTCATGATTCCACTTCACATAAAGAATCTAAACCCAACAGTCAGTAGGCCTCAAATTGGAGAAGCAGAGCAGTTGTAATGGCAGGCCTATTTGATCACTCCTGGTTCACAGGTATGGTGTCCAGGCCACCCTGACTTTAGGCAAATGAGGACCAAGGGAGCTTATTTTGGACACTCTCTTGCGCTGTACCCCTCATGGAAATCTCCAGCCAGAGGTTATAATGAGGGTCTATGTGGAAGAAGATGAGGGCCATGTGGGAATGTTTTGGTTTTAATTTTGGTCATTTGTGTGGCAGTTGGAAGGGATGACTGGGTCCACCTCGGCTTGTACTCTGGTGTAATACTCCTTAGAGACTGAGTTGTAGAACTGACCTCAGAGAAGTATTGCCATGGATTGTGTGGGGATGTTAGGAGGCCACGCATGAGAGTCGCCCTTTGAAACTGAGATCTAGGCCAAGGGTGGCTTTCCACAGAACACTGAGAATCTCAGCCAGGATATCACATGATTTTATTCTGAAAAACTTGGCAGCCATAGTTGAGAGTCAAAACACACATGGACCTCACATTGTAGACCTCAATGGTCCTGGCTTCATGTGACCTTTTGGCCACTATTTCGGATGCCTTGCCTGTGATTGTTCTCCAGAGCTTTTATTGAAATGAGCTTCCTTAACATTTAATGGTTCCTGAATGAATTGAAACCCACAGTGACTACAACTTCTTCCTTGAATAATGGCTAGATAAATACCATGAAATTTTTGAAATTTCCATGACGAGGTGGCACTGGAAAACCTTTGGATGTCCTGATGCTGATCATAGTATACCAGACAGTGCCTTGATTGACAGGGTTTCATGAAAATGGTGAAGAACAGAGATGCCAGTTAGTTGTCGCCTGATGATTAGTGGGCCTAGAGCAGTGGTGGACAGATGTGTGACAAAACATCTGTGGTGGGGCCACGTGGATCTGCCATTGGCTTCCAAATGGCTTGTGACTGATATGGTTACAGCCAACAGACCCAATAGGTAAAGGCATCTTGTTATATGGAGAGGTTTCAGGGAAATGTTCAGAATCAGGTTGCTATGATCAAGGGGGCAAGCTATGTGGGATAGAAGCCTGGTTATTGGATTCTCCTGCAAACCCTCACCCACCACACGTGACTAAACTCCCTCCAGCAATGTGTCCCAATTGAACTCCTTTATTTCGTGAAGCAAATACCAAACTCCCAATGCAGCAGCAAGAAACACCACTAAAAGTGGAGGATGAACAAATGTCTTCCCAGTTAACACAGGGAGAAACTTAGCCCCAGTGTCCACAGTTTAGCTACAAAAAAAGAATTCAGCACTGCTGCCACATGTTCAATGAAAAATAAGAAACCATGTCTTACAGGTCACATATATGCAGAACCAGCTTTGATGGTCTCTCTACAAAAGAACTAAATCTCCTGAAAACAACATATATTTCAAGTGACCAACCTCAGAGGCAGTTTCTCAAGAATTCTTTCGGCCAGCAGAGCTCCATGTTTGAGGAGTGTTTACCTTTTGCTTACTTTTTTGAACTCTGCTACCACCTCCAAGGATGTGAACTCCTGAGCATATTCCATTCCAGATATATATTCACAGATTTTCTAACTCTTCTCCTCTAACTGTGTCTTACTTTGGTAAAAGATAATGTCAAGGCATTGTTCTGGATGAGAGTGGGAAGATTTTGAGTAGCACATATTTGCATAGGCATTGGATACATTTTTCAATTTCCCTTCAAAAGACTGAATCTCTGACCCTAACCAATTCCCAACTAGACTCTGACTACTAATGCTAATATGATGGAGAAAAATAACAAAAAACAGAAAAGAAGTACAAGCAGTTCAGTGGAGGCAAGGTGTATACTAGGACTTGCATTTTGCATAATATAGGGTAGGAGTTATAAATCTTGCAAATTTTTTTTTGAAATAGTTCTCCATGAGTTTTTAAAGTTAACAAATATGTGAATTCCTTTCTCCCTTTCTCTGTAGCCTATTAAGCACATGTATTTTTATATGCACATTTAGATTTCTACCTGGTACCACACGTATATTCTTGTGAGGTGTTTGACTTGGCAGATACAAATTGTGAGAAGAGATCACTCCTCGTAAATGCTGTTGGAACTGAAATTTCAAACTATGGGTGAACTTTCTAGTTGAACAACATTATACATAAATCCATGTTCAGTATAATGAATATTTTTGGATCTGTGTATGATATATATTTCATGATGAATTTTGATTGGCATATATATTGCTAGTTTTTAATGTCTCTCTCTCTCTGTATATATATATATATATATATATATATATATATATATATATATATACTCTCCAGATTTTTCAAAATATGTAATATATGTGACTTATTATACACTCCCTAAATTCATTCATATTCATTTATGTGGATTTATAATCAACTTTTCACAAGATTATTTTCTAAAATATTCATCCACCTGAAATTCATATTTGTTTCCTATTACTGACAACTAACTTCAGTGAATGGTGTATACAAATCCTAATATTTCTACAGTAACTGACCCAGTTTAACATCAACGCAAGCAGATTCCTATGGGACATGATATATATTTTGACATTCATATTTATTCAACAATGGGACATTATTATTTCTTCAGTTTATGCACATCATAGTATATATATTTCATCCAAAATTTCAAAAATATATAGGAATTTGTTTCACTTTCAATCACTTCCTGCTTCTGAACACATGTATTCCTCCATGTTGCTTTACTGGTCTTTTCATGAGACTTCTTTCCAAACACATTATTTTCGATTTCCAAAATCAATTTTGAAGCGAAACTCACACACTCTTCATGAAAATCCTAATACTAATATTATCATTGATGTATAACTGGTTTTAATGAATGTCTGTATATCAATATTTGATTTCCTGTATATTTTCAGATATCAATTCAATTCATTATTTATAGTGGAATGAGTATATGTTTTATTCAGAGTATGTTCTATTCATGCATTATCTGTATATTCATAGAAACAGGGTACACCTCTTTGTACCCCCAATACTAATTTATACGTCTTCAAAATATTGCTCCCAGAAATGGTGGAAGATATACTCATGTCACCTGATCTACATATATATTTTATCACAGTAATATTATGGACACAAAATGCAAAGGTCACACTTATGATTGTACCAAAGCCTAAATGGAAAGTGAGCATGGATTAGTAATAACATCCATGTCCAGGTTGCCTAATGCTCTCAAATGTCAATCCAATTTGTGACTACATATTTGTTTCTTGCTAAGATTATATATTCAACCTCAACCCTGTTGAAAATGTCTAATCCTATAACTCACATTATACTTTGCCTGATTTCCTTTTGTCTCAATTGATATTTACTTTCATACATATTTTCCCCAGTTCATCATTGTGAATGACTCTTCACATGTGCTGACATTTACATTCACTCTCCACCCGAAACCCTATTGCTAAAAAACTTTTGGTCCAAATCCTATACTCACTCTTCTTTCTAAACCTTCTGACTATCTTCCTAATCCTACCGATTATCCCTTTTTGACTGCATGTTCTCTTCAACATTCAATCATCCAAGGTAAAGGTCCTATGCCATTGTATAGCGATTAATCAGAGACATCTGTGCAGAACATAATTCAAAGCTAAGTATCCTACCCAAGGGCCCAATACACTTCTGGGCTTCAAAACTTACATAGATTTGGGTTTTCAAACTTATATTTCACCTTTATATTCTTTTAAATATCGCAGGTTCCCAATAACATTATTCATCCCGCAGAATGATTCCTAACCGAAATCGAACCTGTTATTAACCCTAACCATACGCTGTTCCCTCAATCTAACTTTACAGAGGAGCAGGGACAGAGTTGGTCTTACAATACAGGAATGTAGGGGATCTTCCACCTGCTGAGAACCTCAAAGGTCAATGCAGAAATGATCCTTGGAGAAGTTGTAGGCAGCTATGTAGTACCAAAGAGAGCAAAAGTCTTCTGACATGGTAAAGAACCTGGACAGGATGAAAGGATGTGTCTGAATCAGCCTCTCTCTTCTTAATGTACAGAAGATGGACCAAAGCATGCCTGTATGGAGAGAAGTTCCCCGGTGCATATGGTTGATATACCATTCTAACTTGTGACAGTGTCACAGAAAGTAGGAACAGCCTCCATCTCATGGGACCCTTGGCAGCAACTGCTAGGACAAAGTGGTTGCCAAGGCAGTGACCTCTTTCATTTCATGAAGAAAGTGACTTCACCTAACTTACTTGGTGATGGAACTCTCTGAACTTGGGATCAAGGAAGCCAGGCATCCAGAGCCAGTCCCAGTCACAGTCCCAGTGGGATCACATGTTTGGTTTTACCAAGGGCAGAGAGTCTTTTTTTGGTACCTACTGATGTGAGAATGGCCAAATGCCAGGACAGCGATGAAGAGGGTCCTTTCCTAAGAAAGCAGGTAGTTGGTCATCGCTGGTTCCTGACAACTTCACAGATTTGGCCACGGAGACCAGATCTGAGACAGGGCAGGCCAGTTCGGGGTAACAATATGGTCCACAGACAGAGGACACTCCCGATAATCACAGACATATTGGGGGAAGGAAGTGCCTTTGTGGGTGTGGGTGTGAGTTTGTGGTTTTGTCTCATGTTCTGAGAATAGGTAGAAAAGGCGGTTTGTTTGGTTTGGAGTGGACTGTTTCTAAAAAGTCGTTTGAAAAGGTGAGTGTTTCTATATCTGTGTATCTCACTGTGTCCGTGGTTGTAGACATGAGAAAAGAGAATGCATCAATGGATATGTCCTGTCTGAAGAAAGTTTTCCAGCATTCATCCTACCCAATTTATGACTGGACTGCAGGTTGCCTTATGGATGGGCCACCCCTACTATCGTCCTAAGTTCCTGTTTTCTTCCTAAATTTTGGCCACTACCCAGAATAGGCTCATGGTTTTGTGTCCAAGATATGTAACACCTCCAAGCTCTGTGACATGGCCATGTACTGGATAGCTGAATGGAATGGCGAGCATCTCAGGAAACTCAGATATCAGTGTGACCAGGAAAGTCTCAGTTGAGAAACACAGTTTTGGGCCTTCTGCTTACCTATTTTTCTGTTGCCCTGAATGTCAGGAAGGTCCTTACCTCAGGCCACTCCTTTTTGAAGCCTGAAGTAAACAGTTTTTAAATGCAAATGAATGGGCATCACCTGTGGTGCTTTGCTTAATTGCTTTTGAAAGGGATGTGTCTGAATCAGCCGCTTGGCTCTGGGTCAGGCTATGGATTAGATTCTCAGCACCTGATGGATATAAAGAAAGTTCCCATGTGTGTATTGAAAACAAAAATGGTAAAAATATCAGTCATTGTGCATGAAGTTTCCTGCCTTCCTCTGTTAGGTTCCTGACCTCCATCAAGTGAGAATAGGATCCTCTGGGTCAAATGAGTTCTTTGAACTCCTGCACAAGTGCTTGGGTTCTCCCATGATGCCAAATCACATAAAGAATCTATACCTGACAGTCAGTAGGCCTCAAATTGGAGAAGCAGAGCAGTATTAAAGGCAGGCCTATTTGATCACTCCTGGTTTACAGGAAGGGTGTCAAGGCCACGCTCAATTTAGGCAAATGACGGGCAAGGGTGCATATTTTGGACATTGTCTTGGGCTGCCCTCCTAATGGAAACCTCCAGCAAGAGTTTATGATGAGTGTCTATATGGAAGAAGATGAGGGTCATGTGGGAAAGTTTTGGTTTCAATTGTGGTCATTTGTGTGGCGGTTGGAAGAGATGACTGGGTCCACATGGGCTTGAACTCTGGTGTGATTCTCCTTCGAGACTGAGTTCTGGAACTGACCTCAGAGAAGTATTGCAATTAATTGTGTTGGGATTGTAGGAGGATACGCATGAGAGTCACCCTTGAAACCTGAGATTGGGCCCTGGGTGGCTTTCCACAGAGCACTGAGAATCTCAGCCAGGATATCACATGATTTTATTCTGAAAGGCTTGGCAGCTATAGTTAAGAGTCAAAACACACTTGGACCTCACATTTTAGACCTCAATGGGCCTGTCTGCATGTGACATTTTGACCACTCTTTGGGAAGCCTTGCCTGTGAGAGATCTCCAGAGCTTTCATTGAAATGAGCTTCCTCACCATTTCATGGTTCTTGGATGAATGGAAACCCCAAAGTGCCTCCAACTTCATTCTTGAACAATGGATAGATAAATACCATGAAATTTTTGAAATTCCCAATGACCAGGTGGCACTGGAGAACCATTGGATGTCCTATTGCTGCTCATGAGTGTACAAGACAGTGCCTTGATTGACTGGATTTCTTGACAATGGTGTAGAACAGAGATGCCAGTAAGTTGGAGCCTGCTGAGTAGTGAGCCTAGAGCAGTGGTGTGCAGTTGTCTGATAATATATTTGTGGTGTGGCCATGTGGGTGTGTCATTGGCTTCCAAATGGCTTGTGACTGATTTGGTGCAGCCAGCAGAAAATTATATGAAAAGGCATCTGGTTATATGGACAGGTTTCAGGGCAATGTTCAGAATCAGGTTGCTATGGTCAAGGGAGCAAGCAATGTGGGATAGAAGCCTGGTTGGTGCATTCTCCTGAAGACCCTGACCCACCACACCTTACAGGACTCCCACCAGCACTGTGACCCATTTGAAATCCTTGTATGTTGTGAAGCAAATACAAAACACCCAGTGCAGCTGCAAGAAACACCACGAAAATTGGAGGATGACCAAATGGCTTCAAAGTCCACACAGGGAGACACTTAGCCCCCAGTGGCCACAGTTTATCTACAAAGAGAGAATTCATCACTGCTTCCTCATGTTCATTAGAAAATAAGAAACCATATCCTCCAGGTCACATAGATGCAGACCCAGCTTTTATGGTCTCCGTACACAGGGAGCTAAAGCTCCTGACAACAACATATACTTCAAGTGCCCAACCTCAGAGGCAGTTTCTCAAGAAGTCTTAATGCCAGCATAGCTCCATGTTTGTGGAGTGTTTACACTGTCCCTTACATTTGGAAACTCCTCTACCACCTCCTGAACATTTTCCATTCCAGGTATGTATTCACAGATTTTCTAACTCTTCTTCTCTAATTGTGTCTTACTAGGGGCGAAGATATTGTCAAGGCATTGTTCTGGATGAAAGTGGAAATTTTTTGTAGCACATATTTGCATACACATTGGATTCATTTTCCTATTTTCCATTTGAAATACTTAATAACTGACACTAACCCATACCCTAATAGACTCTTACTACTAATCCTAATATGATGGAGTAAAATAACCCAAACAGAATAGAAATACAAACATTTCAGAGGAGGCATGGTGTATAGTTAGACTTGGCTTTTGCATGATAAAGTGTAGGTGTTATAAATCTAGTTAATTTTTAATTGAAATAGTTCCATGTGTACTTAAAGTTAACAAATATGTGAATTCCTGTCACCCTTTCTCTGTAGCCTATTCAGCACATGTATTTTTATATGCACATATAGAATTCTACCTGTTACCACAGGTACATTCTTGTGAGGTGGCTGACTTGGCAGATAGAAATTGTGAGAATAGATCACTCTGCCTAAACGCTGTTGAAACTGAAATTTCAAACTATGGGTGAGCTTCCTAGTTGAACAACATTATACATAAATCCATGTTCAGTAAAATGAATATTTTTGGATCTGTGGATGATATATATTTCATGGTGAATTTCGATTGGCATATGTATTGCTAATTTTTAATGTCTGTGTGTGTGTGTGTGTGTGTGTGTGTATGTGTGTATATATATCTATATCTATATCTATATATATATATATATATATATATATATATATATAAACTCTAAATTTTTTTAAAATATAAAATATATGTGTCTTATTATAAACTCCCTAAATTCATTCATATTCATGTATGTGGATTTAGAGTTAACATTTCACAAGATTATTCACGGAAATATTCATCCACCTGAAATACATATTTTTTTCCTAGAAATGAAAACTAACTTCAGTGAATGGTGGATACAAATCCTAATATTTCTACAATAATTGATCCAGTTTCTCATCAATGCAAGTAGATTCCTATGGGACATGATGTGTATTTTGATGTTCATTCTTATTCACCACTGGTATGTTACAATTTCTTCAGTTTATGCACATTATAGGATATATATTTCATCCATACGTTAGCAAAATTATAGGCATTTATTTCACTTTCAATCATTTTCTGCTTTAGAACACATGTAATCCTCCATGTTTCTTGACTGGTTTGTTTATGAGACTTCATTCCAAACATATTATTTTCGATTTCCATAATCATATTTGAAGCAAAACTCACACACCCTTCATGATAAACTATAACCCTAATATTACTATTAGATGTATAACTGGTTGGAATGAATGATTGTATATCAATATAAGATTTCTTATATATTTTAAGATATCAAATAAATCCATTATTTAAAGTGGAACCAGTTATATTATTTATTCACACTATTGTCTATTCATGCATTGTCTCTATATTCATAGACACAAGGTATACCTCTTTGTAAACCCAACACTAATTTATACGTCTTCAAAATTTTGCTCCCAGTAATGGTGGAAGAAATACTCATGTCATCTGATCTACATATACATTTTATCACAGTAATATTCTGGACACAAAAAGAAAAGGTCACACTTATGTTTGCACCAAAGCCTAAATGTAAAGTGAACATGGATTACTAAAACCATCCATGTCAAGTTTGGCTAATGCTCTCAAAAGTCAATCCTATTTGTGACAACATATTTATATAAGTTTATATATTCAAACTCAGCCCTGTTGTAAATATCTAATCCTATCTCTCACTTTATACTTTTCCTGGTTTCATAATGTCTCTATTTATATCAGCTTTCCTACATACTTTCCACAGTTCATCATTGTGACTGACTCTTCAATTGTGCTGACATTTACATTCACACTCTAATCCAAACCCTATTGCTAAGGAACTTTTTTTCCAAATCCTATACTCACTCTTCTTCTTAAACCTACTGACTATCTTCCTAATCCTACCCATTATCCCTTTTTGACTGGATGTTCTCTTATACATTCAATAATACAAGGTACAGTGTCTAATGCCATTGTATATCGATCTATCTCAGACATCTGTGCAGAACATAATTCAACGCTAAGTATCACAATCAAGGGCCCATCCCCATTCTGCGCTTCAAATCTTATTTAGATTTCTGTTTTCATACATATATTTCACCTATATATACTTATAAATGTCGCAGGTTCCCAGTACCATTATTCATGCAGCAGAATGATTCCTTATTCAAATTGAACATATTATTAACCCTAACCATACACTGTTCCCTCAATCTAACTTTACAGAAGAGCAGGGACAGAGTTGGTCTTACAATACAGGAATATAGGGGATCTTCCACCTCCTGAGAACCTCAAGGTCCATGCAGAAATGATCCCTGGAGAAGATGTAAACAACTATGAAGGACCTGAGAGAGCAAAAGTCAGCATCCATGGCAAACAACCTGGTCAGGATGAAGGGTTGTTTATGAATCAGCCTCTCTCTTCTTATTGTAGAGAAGATGGACCAAACCAGGTTGGTGTGGAGAGCTGTTCCTCGGTGCCTATGGTTGATATACCATTCTACCTTGTGAAAGTGTCACAGAAAGTAGGGGCAGCCTCCATCGCATGGTCGTCTTGGAAGCAACTGTTAGGACAAAGTGGTTACCAAGGCAGTGATCTGATTCAGTTCCTTAAGGAAGTGACCTCACCTCACTTCTTTGTTGATGGAACTCTCTGAACTTGGTATCCAAGAAGCCAGGCACCAAGAGGCAGTCCCAATCCCAGTGGTCTCACTTGTATGGATTTACCAAGGACAGAGTCAGTCATTCTTGGTACCTACTGATGTGAGGACAGCCAAAACCAGGAAAGCTCTGAAGAGGGGCTTTTCCTGAGAAAGTAGGTAGTGGCTCACTGCTGGCTCCTGACAACTTCACAGAGTTGGCCAAGGAGACCAGATCTGAGACAGGACAGGCCATTTCATTGGAACATAGTATGGCCCACCAGTCAGAGGACACTCCGGATAGTCACAGACCTACTTGGGGGAAGGATGTGTCTTTGTGGGAGTCGGTGTGGGTTTGTGGTTTTGTCTCATATTCTGAGAATAGGTAGGAATGGCGGTTTGTTTGGTTTGGAGGGAACTGTTTCTAGTAAGTCATTTGACAAGGCGAGTGTTTCTATGTCTGTTTATACCACTGTGTCCCTGGTTGTAGACATTAGAAAAGAAAATGCATCAATGGGTGAGTCCTGTCTAGTAGAAAGCTTCTCAGCTTTCATCCTGCCCAATTCATGAATGGACTGCGGCTTGACTTATCAATGGGGAACACCTGCTAACTTCTTAAGTTCCTGTTTTCTTCCTGAATTGTGTGCACTCTCCAGAATAGGCTCATGGTTTTGTGTCCATGATATGTACCTCCTCAAATCTCTGTGACATGGCCATGTACTGGATAGCTGAAGGGAATGGGGAGCATCTCAGAAAGCTCAGATATCAGTGTGACCAGGAATGCCTCAGTGGAAAAACCCTGCTTTGGACATTTTGCTTACCTATTCTTCTGTTGCCCTGAAAGTCAGGAAGGTCTTTGCATCAGGTGTGTCATGTGGGAGTGTTTTGGTTTTAATTGTAGTCATTTTTGTGGCCGTTGGAAGAGATGACTATGTCCACCTGGGCTTGAACACTTATGTGATTCCCCTTAGAGACTGAGTTCTGGAACTGACCTCAAAGAAGTATTGGCATGTATTGTGTTGGGATTTTAGGAGGCCACGCATGAGAGTCGCACTTGGAAACTGAGATCTAGGCCCAGGGAGGCTTTCGGAAGAGCACTGGAAATTTCAGGAAGGACATCACATGATTTTATTCTTAAAGACTTGGCAGCCATCGTTGCAAGTCAAAACACACATGGACCTCACATTGTAGACCTCAAATGCCTGGCTTAATGTGACCTTTTAGCCTGTCTTTGGGAAGCCTTGCCTGTTAGAATTCTCCAGAGCTTTCATTGAAATGAGCTTCTTCTCCATTTTATGGTTCCTGAATGAATTGAAACCCACAGTGCCTTCAACTTCATCCATGAAAAATGCCTAGATAAATATCATTAAAGTTTGGAAATTCCCATCACCTGGTGGCACTGGAGAACCTTTGGGTGTCCTATTGCTGATCATGAGTGTACCAGACAGTGCCTTGATTGACTGGGTTTCATGAAAAGGGTATAGAACAGAGATGCCAGTAACTTGGAGCCTGATGAGTAGTCGGCCTAGAGCAGTGGTGTGCAGGTGTGTGTTAAAACATCTGTGGTGGGGTGATGTGGATATGCCATTGGCTTCCAAATGCCTTGTGACTGATATGGTGCAGCCCCCATGCCCTTGTATGTAAAGGCATCTTGTTATATGGAGAGGTTGCAGGGCAATATTTAGAATCAGATTGCTATGGTCAAGGGGGCAAGCTATGTGGGATATAAGCCAGGTTGGTGCATTCTCCTGCAGACCCTTACCCACCACACGTGACAGAACTCCCTCCATCACTGTGTCCCAGTTGAACTTCTCGTATTTTGTGAAGCAAATACCAAACTCCCAGTGCAGCTGCAAGAAACACCACGAAAATTGGAGGATGACCAAATGGCTTCACAGTCCACACTGGAAGACACTTAGCCCCCAGTGGCAAAAGTTTACCTATAAAGAGAGAATTCAGCCCTGCTGCCTCATGTTCATAGGAAAAAAAGAAACCATGTCCTCCAGGTCATATAGATGCAGACCCAGCTTTGATGGTCTCACTACAAAGGAAGCTAAAGCTCCTGTCATCAACATATATTTCAGGTGCCCAACCTCAGAGGCAGTTTTTCAAAAAGTCTTTAGGCCAGCAGAGCTCCATGTTTTTGGAGTTTTTACCCTGTCCCTTACTTTTTGAATCTTCTCTACAACCTCGAAGGTTGTGAACTCCTGAGCATTTTCCATTACCGATATGTATTCACAGATTTTCTAACTCTTCTCCTCTAATTGTGTCTTACTTGGGGTGAAGGAAATGTCAAGGCATTGTTCTGAATGAGAGTTGGAAGATTTTTGGGTAGCACATATTTGCCTACACATTGGATTCATTTTCCAATTTTCCATTCGAAATACTGAATCCCTGACTGTCAAGGGTAGAAGGAATTCTTTTTCAAAGAACAGCCTGACACTTACAAGAAACAGCCACCAGGAGACATCCTGTCTGGAAGACATCCTGTAGCCATATGTGTCCCTGAGACATCCTGTGGCCATCTTTCTTCCAGAAACATCCTGAAGTTATCTCACCTTGTGAAGACATCCAGGAACTGCCGATAAGAGAGTTTTCCCAAATCCAGCATTTTAATACCCATGTGTGAACAATAAAATTTTGTAGCTTGATCAGAACTCCTGTGTTGCTCTCATCTCTCGTGGCTCTTGTCCCTTCATTCCTCCCAATCTAGGTTCGCTGCCCATGTTGATGTGTCCTGCCGGCCGGGACATCTGGCGCCCACCGACTGGGGCTCAGCCATTGACTGAGGGGGAACCCCTTCCTCCTGGAAGACTTGGTCAAGAGGAGCCCGCGATCGTCTCAGCAGACACCACCCGAAGACATATCCAGGAGGAGGGTGGGAATGATGCACGGTGAGTAACCCACCATGTGACAAGCAGTATCGTCACATGATTTGTTTATTTCAGGCCTCAAGGAGTTCTTCAAGACATGGGGGGCACATGTTAAGAAAAAGGAGTTAAAATTTTTCTTTTCACACATAGGAGCATTGTGTCCATGGTTTCCTCTTGAAGGGACCATTGATGGCAAAAATGGCTTAGAGTAGGAGACTGTTTAAAAGATTATTATGAATCCTTTGGCCCAGAAAAAATGCCAGTTCCCACCTTTTCTTACTGGAACTTAATTAATGAAATTCTTAAAAGTTTTCGCTTTGACAATGGTACCTTACAACTTGTCAGGATTGGGGAAGAGATTATGCAAAAGACCTCTCGTCCCTCCTCTGCATGCCCATCATTAGTATAGACATAGACCCTTCTCAGTCTTCCCAGGACCCTGAGAACCTTCCTGGTCCCCCTCAAAATACGACCCTAATTAATAAGGCTCCAATGATTAAAAACCACCTTTATCCAGTTTTAAATCCCAGAGACACATTGACCCCTGGGAAGGACGCTATCTTGGAGAAGGAAGCAGCTCTCTACCATTCAGAAGACCCGCAACCTGTCAGGACCCTGCCACAGCCTACAGGATTTACACATCCACCTCCCTCCTATATCCCTCCTGCCTTTTGTACTCTGGCCCTTCAGGGGCCATGTGCCCCCCCAGATATTTTTTCCCTACTTCCCCTACCTAACCTCGCTCCCTTGCCAGCATCCTTCCAACATAGACGGGAAGAGATGCAACTTTTAAAATAATTAAATTCCCTTGACTCTGAGCTCTCTTCATTAGCCTTAGCTATGGAGTCAATGCAAGCTGGCCCACAGCGGTCTAATACAAAGTCGAAGCCACTCCATCGGCCTGTTCTCACCTTCCCAGTCACCACCAGTCAGATAGATAAGCCTGCCCAGGCTGAGGTCAAAGACGTCGATGAGGAACAAGAGGAGGAAGCGGGGGAAATGGATCAAGGAGATCAGGACTCAGAGGATGAGGAGTTCACCCCTGGGCAGGAAGGAACCCAGAGTCTACAAAAAATTAAGCCTATGTTTTCTTGAAAAACTTAATAAGGCTTGTGCTCACTATGGCCCCACTGTGCCCTACACGTTGGCTTTATTAGAAATCCACAGCACACAATGGCTTACTCCCAATGATTGGAAATTTTTAGACCAAGCTACCTTCAGTGCCGGAGACTTCCTGTTATGGAATGCAGATTTCGAAGACAATGTCGGGAAACTGCTCAAATAATTTTAACTAAGGCCTCCTCTGAATCTGGGACTTAAGTTTAGCTAGTGGGCAATGCGCCTTTTGACACTAAAAATAACAGGCACGTTTCCCTCCTGGACTCTTGGCGCAGACTCAGATGGCTGGTTTTCCTGCTTGGTGACACCTCCCTCAAAAGGCCTCGGCTACCAATTCCCTGGCAAAAATTTGACAAGTGCCCCATGAGCCTTATAGGTAGTTTGTTCCCCGGCTTAACCTACCTGCGGAATGCTTGCATGAACCAAGCGAAGGTGAAAGCACCAATGTAAAACATCTTGCCTTTGAAAATGCCAACCCAGCATGTCAGGATGTTCTTCAACCACATAAGGATAAAGGGAAACTTTCTGAATTTATTAGACTCTGTGCAGGCGTGGGTGTAGCCCATGCCATGGGTCTCGCTTTAGGGGCCGCCTTTACCAAGGCGTTTCACAATCCTGGCTCACGTACTTGCTTTACTTGTAAACAACCTGGCCATTTTGCATGTGGGTGTCCGAGAGGCAAACAAAGCCTAGGAATAGCGTCTCCTCAAACTGGGGCTTAACCGCCCCCAGCTACCCTTTTCCATAGAAGTGGTAAAGGTCATCACTGGGGCAGTGAGTGTAGATCTAAGACAAATGCCCTCAGACAGCCTATTTCTTCCTGCTTCTCGGGAAACTCCCTGCGGGGCCAGCCCCTGGCCACAACATCCCCCAGGACAAACACAGGAGCAATAAGGTTTGTTCCCTCCCAAACTCCCAACCTACCACAAAATCCTTCTCCACAATTGCCTCCCTCCAACTAGCCACCCCAGGCAGCGCAAAATTGGACCTCTGTGCCACCACAGTTACAATATTAGACTCAATGCAAGGGCCCCAGATAATACCCACTGGAATTATGGGTCCCCCTCCATCTCATACATGTGCCCTTATTCTTGGAAGAGCCTCCACTACCATACAAGGTGTTCAGGTCTTCGCTGGCATTAATGATAATGATTTCACTGAAGAAATAAAAATACTGGCCACTGCTATTAATGGAGTTGCCGCCATCCCAGCAGGAACAAGACTTGCACAATTAATTCTCCTTCAATTGGATTCAGGAGGCATTTCCACCACCCAAACCTACCTCGGGGGGCTGCCTTCTTAGGCTTCTCTGATGTGTATTGGGTTCAACCCATTTCTCACAATAGACCCACCCTTACCTTACTTACTGAAGGAAAGGAATTCCAAGGAGTTCTAGATATTGGAGCTGATGCCACAATTATTTCTCAAAAATACTAACCATCAGGTTGGCCCCTCACTCCATCCTTGACTGACCTTAAAGGGATAGGAAAATAAAAAAATCCTCTGGTCAGCTCAAGGTCTATTAGCTGCACTGATAAAGATGGTAATAAGTCAACTGTCACTCCTTTCGTTGATTCTGACCTCCCTGTTAACGTATAGGGTGGAGATATTTTGAGTCATTGGAAGTTATTCTCGCCAGTCCCAATTCCATGGTGACTCATCAAATGCTTCCTATGAATTTTGTTCCTGGTACAGGCCTGGGGATACTGAAACAAGGACTGGTGGAGCCTATACAACCCATAAAAAAAACAAATACATGTGGACTTGTGTATTCAGATTTTTAGTGTCGGTTCCTGACCCTCCTGTACCCCATGCAGATAAAATTATTTGGGAGACTCAGACTCCTGTGTTGGTGGATCAGTGGCCCCTTACCCAAGAAAAATTGGAGGCTGCCTCCACGTTAGTGCTGGAACAGCTGGCAGCCGGCCATGTAAAGCCCTCAACCTCACCATGGATTACTCCTATTTTTATTATCAAGAAAAAATCAGGCAAGTGGCACCTTTTACAATATTTGTGTGCCATTAATAAAGTTATGTGCCCGATGGGAGCACTACAGCCAGGCATTCCCACACCAGTGGCGATTCCAAAAACCTATTGTAAAATGGTTATTGACTTAAAAGATTGCTTTTTTACCATTCCTTTACATCCTGAGGATAGACCCTATTTTGCCTTTAGTCTCCCTCGCATTAATTTTCTGGGCCCTATGCAGAGATTTCAATGGAAGGTTCTTCCCCAAGGTATGGCCAACAGCCCTAGTCTTTGCCAAAAATACGTTGCTCAAGCAGTAGACCCTGTGAGAGAGCGATGAGCACAAAATTATATTTTACATTATATGGATGATTTGTTAATTGCTGCACCTAATACCCATGACCTTAATAATTGTTACTTGGACTTTTACAAAACCTCACTACCTTGGGACTACAGATAGCTCCAGATAAGTTTCAAACACAGGACCCTTATACCTATTTGGGCCTTAAACTTCAAGATAATCAGATCCAAATTCCTAAAATACAACTATGTGTGGACTATATTCACACACCTAATGATTTTCAAATATTACTGGGGGATATTCAATTGCTAGGAACATATTTAAAATTACCCACTTGTGTACTTTTGCCCCTTAATGATATTTTGATAGGTGATTCCCACCCCTCCTCCCCTCAAAAGCTTACTCCCGAGGCATGACATGCATTAAACCAAGCCACAGAAGCCTTTGCCCAAAAGTTTGTTACACAAATTTATTATAACCTTCCTCTGGTTCTGGTTATTTTCCACACTCCTCATACACCCACAGGAATATTTTGGCAGCGAGATCCACATTTTAAAAATAAAGGCTGCCCCTTGCTTTTGGTCCTTGTACCCACCACATCCTCCAAGGTTATTACTGTTTATCTTGCTCAGGTAGCTTCTCTTATTTTTAAAGGTCGTTTGCTTTCTCGACAACATTTTGGCAAAGACCCTGATAATATTTTAATTCCATATACTAAGGACCAAACCCTTACTACAATTTTTACTACAGACATGGATGAATGGGATATTGCCCTATCAGGCTTTTTGGGAACAATTCATAACCACATCCCCAATGACCCCCTTTTAAATTTTGTCCAGTTACATCCATTTATTTTTCCCAAAATTACTCCAAAGGCTCCCATTCCTCAAGCCCTTACCTTTTTTACAGACGGTTCCAGTAATGGCCGTGCAGTCTTTGTTGTCAATAACAAGCCTACCACCTTTGATACTGTCTATCAGTCAGCTCAGTTTGTGGAATTGTTCGCCATAACACAAGTTTTTATAAAGTTTTTTGATAATCTTGTTAATATTTATACAGACAGTGCCTACATTGCTCATTCTGTGCCCCTTCTGGAGATTTCACCCACCATTAAGGCTTCTTCCAATTCCCCCTTTCTGTTTCACCAGCTTCAGCAGCTAATTCAGGCCAGAAAACATCCATTTTCCTTAGGACACATCATGACACACTCTGACCTTCTGAGCCCTCTAACACAAGGTAATGCCCAAGCTGATGCAGCAACACGTTCCATCTTTCCAATTTTTGTTGGCTCCATTCAAAAGGCCATGGAGTTACACAATCTTCACCATCTAAATTCCCAGAGCCATCGATTACTTTGGAAAATTACCAGGCAACATGCATGAGAAATAGTAAAAGCATGCCCTGCTTGCACTGTCTCCCTCCCAATTCAACACTTGGGAGTTAACCCCCGAGGATTACTGCCCAATCAGATTTAGCAAATGGATGTTATTCATTTTCCTGAATTTTGAAAAACCAAATATATATACGTTTCTATAGATACCTTCAGCGGCTTTATTTTTGCATCACCACATTCTTGAAAGGCTACCAAAGATGTCCTTTCTCATCTTGTTTCAGCCTTTTTCGTAATGTGTAAACCAATACATATTAAAACAGATAAATGTCCTGCATATACCAGTGCCAAGTTTAAACAGTTTTGTGCTACCTTGCAATTTTGTCATACTACTGAAATTCCATACAACACTCAGGGCCAAGGCATGTGGAACTTGCCCAGCTTACCTTAAAGACTTGGCTATCCCGTCTTAAGGCTTCCGCCCTTGTATTTACCACTCCCAGGGATCGCCTTAACCATGCATTATTTGCCCTTATTTTTCTTACCCTAGACAGTGAAGGCCATTTGGCCACAGACAGACACTGGCATCCTTCATCCAATTCTGTTCGCACACCTGTTATGTGGTGCAATCCCATTACAAATAAATGAAAACGCCCACATCCTATCCTCATCAGGGGATGAGGCTCAGCTTGTGTTTTGGACCAAGAGCAAGCATCCCCAAGATGGTTACCAGAATGCCTGGTTAAACAGGTAAATTACTTACCTCAACCCAGGGACGGAGGCCCTCCCCCTGAGGACAAATTTTCCTCCATTTCAGATACAGCCAACAATGTGTGCGAGGATCCTGCTTAAGGCACTTCTGCTGAACAGGTTTGAACACAGAGGCCTTGGACCTCTAATTTCCAACATCATGGGGTACCTTTTTGCACCCCCCCGTGAATGCAAAGAAGGATTTTGGACTGAGGCTCCCACTAGTTGGACCCAGACTGCTGACTGCATGACTAAGGTGACTTACCTCCGTGCCAAGGTTGACCATAATCTCGGAGGAGTTCATCAGCCTAAATGGGTATGTGTTAACAAGCCAAAGATTATTCCCCCTAGTACAAGTAAAGCTCTCCAAAATTGTTCTGCAACTTGTACGCATACCCAGGCGATGCATGTCTCTTGTAATGCGTCGGCTTCACTTTGTGTTAATAAACAGGGAGAACAATTTTTTGAAGCCTCCCTAACTAAAACTCATGCAGCAGGGGGACCACTATTCATTATACCCCCATTCTCTTTGACCATGGAGGAGATGGCAAATACACCAAGCTACAGTCAGCTGGGTGCCAAGTCACTGTCGGAAAACCTTCCTACTGGCCCATTAAGGCCCCTACAGGGGTCTCTGATGGTGGAGGACCCACTTATTCTGTCAAGCATCCTCAGATAATCAAACTTTTGAAACCCCAAATCCCTGAGCTCACATATCATCCCTTAATGTAGCCTAAATCCCAGTTCCCAGGTTTAGATACCAATACATTAGATATTTTGGAAACTACATTCTCCTAGCTTAATAATTCGAACCCCACCCTTGCTGGTGATTGCTGGCTCTGCATGAGAACAGGGGCAATCATGCCTATGGCAGTTCCTATTAATTCTATCATGGACAATGATAATACATGCCAACCCGGATTTCCCTTTAAAGTACAGCCTATAGGCACTTTTACATTATTTCTTTTAGGCGCGATGCAGAATAATACCTATGATATTGATGTTCGACTTACTTCCTTTGGAAATTGCTCAACAGTATAAAATTATTCCTCACCCACCTCATCTCTTTGTCCCTCCAATGGCACAGTTTTTATGTGTGGAGGAAACTCGGCCTTCCCACGCTTCCAGCGAATTGGACCATTGGTTGTGTTCTTGCTTTATTACTCCCTGATATAACTATTGTCCCAGGAGATGAACCTCTACCAATTTCTAGCCTAGACACTTTAGTCAAAAGACATAGGTGGGCAATACAGGCTTTACCACTCATTGCCAGCCTTGGAATAACAGCTGCTGTGGGCACAGGTACAGTGGCTTAGGCACGGCTATTCACTCTTACCATCGCCTGTCTCAACAACTTATAAATTATGTACAAACTTTATCAGGAACAATTAAAGATTTGCAGGACCAAATAAATTCCCTGGCAGAAGTGTTCCTTCAAAACAGACGAGGCTTAGATTTGCTGACAGCTAACCAGGGAGGTATTTGCTTAGCCTTAGGGGAACGATGCTGCTTTTATGCCAATAAATCAGGCATAGTACGCATTAAAATTAAGCAGCTTCAAGAAGATCCAGAAAAGAGACAAAGGGAACTATTTGAAAATCCCCTCTGGATTGGGCATAATGGATTTCTACCCTACCTTCTTTCCCTATTAGTCCCTTTGTTGGGTTTACTTTTAATGGTGTCCATAGGCCCCTGCATTATAAAGAGGCTGGTACAATTTATTAAAGAACAGATTAATATTTTGGTTTCTAAGCCCATACAGGTCCACTATCATGGTCTGGAAATGGAAGACAGCACGGCCAACATTTAAAAGAATGTTCAACCCTTCTCACAGGCTTATTAAGTTTACATCCCCACAGATCTCTCTTTCTTACAGAAAACTATAAGTAACAGCTCTGAGCAACCATCTTCTACCCTTGCAATAAGGGTTCGTTCTCCATGGGCCCCTCCGCTTGGGGGAGGACACACCCTTGGAATGAGCACGTTAGGCCATAATAACGGAGGGTCCAGGAAGGACTGCAGGAGGATGGATCCACGGATCCCCAAACACAAGACCTCTGAATGACACGCTCTGGTGCATGGCGGTTGGCATGCTATCCCCTCAAAGACGTCTCCTCCAAAAACATGCCAAAGCCAAGACGAAATCTCCTAGGAAAGATGCTCGCTCAAATCAGGAGATATTCTAAGGCATCCTAGAGAAACAGAGCCACTATCACCCCCTAAATCCATGGCCTGTAAGGTATGTTCGAATATTTTATATAACAAAAGGGGAGATGTCAGGGGCTAGAAGGAAGTTCTCCTTCAAAAAATAGACTGACACAAGAAACAGCCCACTGGGACACAACCTGCCTGGGAGACATCCCACAGCCATCTATCTCCTTTTGACATCCGGCTACCATCTGTCTACCTGAAACATCCTGAGGTTATCTCACCCTGTGAAGACATCCAGCAACTGCCGATAAGAGAGCTTTCCCATCCGCAGCATATAAATACCCTCTGAGAATAATAAAAGTTTGCAGCATGATCAGAACTCCTGTCTTGCTGTCATCTCTCGTGTCTCTTGTCCCTTCATTCCTCCCCAATAGGATCGACACCCAAGTTGATGTGTCCTGCCAGCCGGGCCATCTGACACTAACCCATACCCTCCTAGACTCTGATGACAAATCCTAAAATGATGGAGAAAAATAACCCAAACAGAATAGAAATACAAGCAGTTCAGAGGAGGCATGGTGTATAGTTGCACTTGCCTTTTGCATGATATAGGGTAGGTGTTATAAATCTAGTTAATTTTTAATTGAAATAGTTCTCCATGTGATTTTAAAGTTAACAAATATGTGAATTCCTGTCTCCCTTTCTCTGTAGCCGATTCAGCACATGTATTTTTATATGCACATATAGAATCCTACCTGGTATCAGATGTACATTCTTGTGAGGTGGCTGACTTGGAAGATATAAATTGTGAGAAGAGATCACTCCTCCTAAACGCTGTTGGAACAGAAAATTCAACCTATGGGTTAGCCTCCTAGTAGAACAACATTATACATAAATCCATGTTCAGTAAATTAAATATTTTTGCATCTGTGGATGATATATACTTCATGATGAATTTCGATTGGCATATATATTGCTACATTTTATTGTCTGGGTGTGTGTGTTGTGTGTGTGTGTGTGTGGGGGGGTATATATATATATATACACTCTCCAAATATTTCAAAATATGAAATATATGTGTCTTACATATACTACCTAAATTCATTCATGTTCATGTATGTGGATTTATAATCAACTTTTCACAATATTATTCTCAGAAATATTCATCCACCTGAATTACATATTTGTTTTCTAGTACTGAAAACTAACTTCAGTGAGTGGTGCATACAATCCTAATATTTCTACAGTAACTGACCCAGTTTAACATCAATGCAACTAGATTCCTCTTGGATATGATGTCTATATTGAAGTTCATTTTATTCAACACTGGTACATTACTATTTGTTCAGTTTATACACATCATAGGATATATATTTCATCAACAACTTCAATAATTTATAGGATTTTGATTCACTTTCAATCATTTCCTGATTCAGAACACATGTATTCCTCCAGGTTACTTGATTGTTTTTTCATGAGACTTCTTTCGAAACGCTTTTTTTTTTCGATTTCCATAATCATTTTGAAGAAAAACTGACACACTCTTCATGATAAACCATAACCCTAATATTACCATTAGATGTATTTCTGGTTGGAATGAATGATTGCATATAAATATACGATTTTCTGTTTATTTTCAGATATCAATTCAATCGAATATTTAAAGTTGGAACAAGTTATAATATTTAATCACAGTATCGTCTATTCATAAATTATCTCTATGTTCATAGACACAGAGTAAATCTATTTGTAACCCCAATACTAATTTTTTCATCTTCAAAATGTTGCTCCCAGAAATGGTGGAAGAAATACTCATGTCACCTAATCTACATATACATTTTATCACAGTAATATTCTGGACACAAAAAGAAGAGGTCACACTTATGATTGTATCAAAGCCTAAATGAAAAGTGAGCATAGATTACTGAAAACATTGATGTCCAGTGTGCCTAATGCTCTCAAATGTCATTCCTATTGGTGACTACATATTTGTTTCTTCTTAAGACTATATTTTGAACCTCAACCCTGTTGCAAATGTCTAATACTATCACTCAATTTATAATTTGCCTGATTTCCTAATGTCTCTATTGATGTCTGCTTACCTAAATATTTTCCCCAGTTCACCATTGTGACTGACCCTTCACGTGTGCTGACATTTACATTCACTCTCTACCCGATACACTATTGCTAAAGAACTTTTGGTCCAAATTCTGTACTCAGTCTTCTTCTGAAACTTATCGAATATCTTCCTAATCCTACCGACTATCCCTGTTCTAGTGGATGTTCACTTCTACATTCAATCATCCAAGGTACAAGGTCCTATGCCATTGATTATCGTTTTATCTGAAACACCTGTGCAGAACGTATATCAAAGCTAAGTATCCCAATCAATAGCGCAATGCCCTTCTGGGCTTCAAATCTTAACTAGATTTTTGTTTTCATACTTATATTTCACCTATATATTCTTATAAATATCACAGGTTCCCAATACCATTATTCATCAATTAGAATAATTCCTAACCCAAATAAAACCTGTTATTAACCCTAACCATACACTGTTCCCTCAATCTAACTTTACAGAAGAGGAGGGACCAAGTTGGTCTTACAATACAGGAATGTAGAAAATCTTCCACCTGTTGTAAAACTCAAAGGTCCATGAAGAAGTGATCCCTGGAGAACATGTAGGCAGCCATGAAGGACCTGAGAGAGCAAACGTCATCTTCCATTGCAAACAACCTGGTCAGGATGAAGGGTTGTGTCTGAATCAGCCTCTCTGTTCATAATGTAGAGAAGATGGACAAAAACAGTCCTGTTTGGAGAGCTGTTCCTGGGTGCCTATGGTTCATATACCATTCTAACTTGTGAAAGTGTCACAGGAAGTAGGAGAAGCCTCGATCTCATGGGACCCTTGGAAGCAACTGTTAGGACAAAGTGGTTGCCAAAGCAGTGACCTCATTCAGTTCCTGAAGGAAGTGACCTCACCTCACTTCCTTGGTCATGGAACTTTCGGTACTTGGGATCCAGGAAGCAAGGTACCAAGAGCCTGTCCCAGTCCCAGTCCCAGTGGGCTCACTTGTTTGGATTTACCAAGGACTGAGTCAGTCTTTCATGGTACCTACAGATATGAGGATGGCCAACTCCCAGGAAAACTCAGAAGAGGGGCCTTTCCTGAGAAAGCAGATAGTGGCTCACCGCTGGCTCCTGACAAGTTCACAGAGTTGGTGATTTCCGGGGATCATAAGTTGGCCCACCAGTCAGAAGACACTCTGGATAGTCACAGACATACTTTGTAGAAGGTGGTGCCTCTGTGGTTGTCGGTGTGGGTTTGTGGTTTTGTCTCATGTTCTGAGAATAGGTAGAAAAGGCGGTTTGTTTGATTTGGAGTGAACTGTTTATAGTAAGTCCTTTGGCAAGCAAGAGTTTCTATGTCTGTGTATCCCACTGTGTCCATGGTTTTAGACATTAGAAAACAGAATGCATCAATTGTTGTGTCCTGTCTAGTAGAAAGCTTCCCAGCATTCATCCTGCCGAATTTATGAATGGATTTCAGCTTGCCTTATCGATGAGCAACATGTGGTATCTTCCAAAATTCCTGCATTCTTCATGAATTCTGGCTACTCTCCAGAATAGGCTCATGGTTTTGTGTCCAAGATATGTAGCAGTTCCAAGCCCTGTGACATGGCCATGTACTGGATAGCTGAAGGGAATGTCGAGCATCTCAAAAAACTCAGATATAAGTGTGACCATGATAGTCTAAGTGGAGAAACCCTGCTTTGGGCCTTTTGCTTACCTATTGTTCTGTTGCCCTGAATGTCAGGAAGGTCTTTGCCTCAAGACATTCGTTTGTGAAGCCTGAAGAAAACAGGTTCAAATGGAAATGAATGGACATCACCTGTGGATCTTTGCTTAATTCCTTTGGAAATGGAAGTGTCTGAATCAGCCTCTTGGCCCTGTGTGAGGCCGTGGCTTAGATTCTCAACCCCTGAAGAATCTAAAGAAACATCACATGTGTGCATCCAAAACAAAAATGGACAAAAGTGCAGTTATTGTGGATGAAGTCTCTCCCCATTCTCTGTGAGGTTCCTGACCTCCATCAAGTTAGAATAGGGATCCTTTGGGCCAAATCATTTCTTCAAAGCCCTAAAGAGGCTTGCCCATAATTGCTTGAATTTTCCCGTGACTACAATTCACATAAAGAATCCAAACTGCATAGTCAATACGCCTCAAATTGGAGAAACAGAGAAGTATTAACAGCAGGCCTATATGAACACTCCTGGTTCACAGGAGTGGTGTCCAGGCCACCCTGAATTTTGGCAAATTAGGGGCAAGAGAGATTATTTAGGAGGCTGTCTTGAGCTTCGCCCCTCGTGGAAAATTCCAGCGATAGGTTATGATGAGTGTCTATATAAAAGAACATGAGGGCCATGTGGGAGTGTTTTGGTTTTAATTGTGGTTGTTAGTGTGGTGGTTGGAAGAGATGACTGGGTCCACCTTGACATGAACTCTGGTGTTTTTCCCCTTAGAGACTGAGTTCTGGAACTGACCTCAGAAAAGTATTGCCATTAATTGTGTTGGGATTTTAGGAGGCCATGCATGAGAGTCGCCCTTGGAAACTGAGATCAAGGCCCAGGGTGGCTTTAAACAGAGCACTGGGAATCACAGCCAAGATATCACATAATTTTCTTCTGAAAGACTTGGCAGCCATAGTTGAGAGTCAAAAGACACATGGACCTCACATTGTAGAACTCAATGGGCCTGGCTTCATTTGACCTTTTGGCCATTCTTTGGGAAGCATTACCTGTGAGATTTCTCCAGAGCTTTCATTGAAATGAGCTTCGTCAAGATTAATGGTTCTGGAATGAACTGAAACTCACAGTGCCTCCAACGTCATTGTTGAAATATGGCTAGAAAAATACCATGAAATTTTTGAAATTTCCATGACCAGCTGCCACAGGAGAACCTTTGGATGTCCTGTTGCTGATCATGAGTATAACAGACAGTTCCTTGATTGACTGGTTTTAATAAAAATTGTGTAAAACAGAGATGCCAATAAGTTGGAGCCTGATGATTAGTGGGCCTAGAGCATTGGTAGGCAGGTGTGTGATAAAACATCTGTAGTGGGGCCATGTGGATCTGCCATTGGCTTCCAAATGGCGTGTGACTGACATGATGCAGCCAGCAGTCCCTTCTAAGTAAAGGCATGTTGTTATATGGAGAGGTTTCAGGGCAATGTTCAGAATCGATTTGCTATGGTCAATGGGGCAAGCTATGTGATATAGAAGCATGGTTGGTGCATTCTCCTGCAGAAATTGAAATACCACATGTGACAGAACTCCCTGCTGCACTGTGTCCCAGTTGAACTCCGTGTATTTCATGAAGCAAATACCAAACTCCCATTGTAGCAGCAAGAAACACCATGAAAATTGGAGGATGAACAAATGGCTTCACAGTCCACACAGGGAGACACTTAGAACCCAGTGGCCACAGTTTACCTACAAAGATCAAATTCAGGACTGGTGTCTCATGTTAATTGGAAAATAAGAAACTATGTTTTACAGGTCACATAGGTGCAGACACAGCTTTGATGATCTCAGTACAAAGGAAGCTAAAGCTCCTGATAACAACATATGTTTCAAGTGCCCAACCTCAGAGGCAATTTCTCAAGAAGTCTTTAGGCCAGCAGAGCTCCATGTTTATGGAGTGTTCACCCTGTCCCTTACTTTTGGAAACTCCTGTACCACCTTCAAGGTAGTGAACTTCTTAGCATATTACATTCCAGATAAGTGTTCACTGATTTTCTAATTCTTCTCCTCTAATTATGTCTTACTTGGGGCGAAGATAATGTCAAGCCATTGTTCTGGAGGAGTGGGAAGATTTTGTGTGGCACATATTTGCATACACATTGGATACATTTTCCAATTTTCCATTCGAAATACTGAATCCCTGACTCTAACCCCTACCATACTAGACTCTGACTACTAATCGTAATATGATAGAGAATAATAACCAAAACAGAATAGAAATACAAGCAGTTCAGAGGAGTCATGGTGTATAGTTGGAATTGCCTTTTGCATTATATAGGGTAGGAGTTATAAATCTAGTCATTTTTTTGTTGAAATAGTTCTCCATGTGTTTTGAAAGTTAACAAATATGTGAATTCCTGTCTCCTTTTCTCTGTAGCCTATTCAGCACATGTAATTTTATATGCACATATAGAATTGTACCTGGTATCACACGTACATTTTTGTGAGGTGACTGACTTGGCAAATACAAATTGTGAGAAGAGATCACTCCTCCTAAATGCTGTTGGAACTGAAAATTCAACCTATGGGTAAGCCTCCTAGTTGAACAACATTATACATAAATCCATGTTCAGTATATGAATATTTTTGGGTCTGTGGATGATATGTATTTCATGATGAATTTCGATTGGCATATATATTGCTAGTTTTTAATGTCTGTGTGTGTGTGTGTGTGTGTGTGTGTGTGTGTGTGTATATATATATATATATATATATATATATATATATACTCTCCAGATTTTTCAAAATATGAAATATTTGTGTCTTATTTTGCACTCCCTAAATTCATTCATATTCATGTATGTGGATTTATAATCCACTTTTTAAAAAATTATTCTCAGAAATATTCATCCACCTGAAATACATATTTTTTCCTAGTACTGAAACAGTTTTCAGTAAATGGTGCATCCAAATCCTAATATTTCGGCATTGCAAGATGGTTGTGAAGACAGTGTATCACACCCAGTGTACCCTGCCACTGCGCAAGTGAATAACGAGTTAGAGCAATGAAAAACTATCTTGTTAGGATCTTACAGGAAAATGGGTGTTTACCGAAACCTAGAAGAATGATTTCCACCACCGAGGTCCGGTAATTGAGTCTCAAACACAAGCCACTTGTGCAACTGGAGATCCATTCTGATTGATCCGCGTGACCTGCCCTGTGTCTACAAATGGTGAGGCACCACCGAGAAGCGACCAGCAAGCAGGGAGAAACGTTGCTGCGGATTCTGTGGAATCCTGCTGGCTGAGCATCCACTGAGCCCCCAGCTGAATTCGGGATTTCAGACGGGGAAGTTAGCAGTACATTTCTATGCCCCAAAGCGGAAACTCCACAAAGGAAACCAACAGCCACCATCTTGGAGAGCTGAAGTAACCACCACCACTCCCTGACAGATTGCAAGAATAAAACAGGTGTGTGTTTCTCAGCTCATCTCACATACAGAGGGGAATTCACATAAAATATCTCCTAGGCTTTTGGGGGAGGGATAATCAGAGCAAGTCTGCATAAAGACTGGGGTAAAACTAGAGGCACCTGACCTTCATCTCCCCTTCCCATCAGCGGCAAAAATGAAACTTGTCTAGCCAGTGCGGGGCAATGGGCAAGCGAAAAAAATTAAAACAATAGAGTTCCAGGGTTCCCAATAGACACCCTCCCCACCCAACAAACGGCAGACCCAGAGAACAGTTTGAGCTGCCGAGAAGCATCACTCAGGAGAAATCTGGTCTAGCAGGAGAAATCAGGACTAGCAGGATAAACCAGGGGACTACAGGCCAGGCCCTCCTGACTGGCTGGCTGGAGAACGCCGGCCCACTGCCAGTGTGACTGGGCAACTGGAGACCACCTTCCTGCTGGTGCCAGACCACCTGCTGACGCTATGTCTTGACGGCTGGAGAACGCGCGCCTGCCGGCGACCGAACGCGCAACTGTGTGGCTAGAGATCACCCACCAGTCGAAGACAGACCACAAGCTGCCCGCGCTACTGGGTGGCTGGAGACTGCCGGCCTGCCAGCGACCGGGAGCTGAAACCAACCAGAGACAATCCAGTCCACCCACCCAATTCGGACACTCCGGCAAGGAGCCTGGGGCCCACCACAGCAGAGAGGTGACATCACTGGAGCTCGGCCGTCAGAATTCCTTAACAGCGGAATCCACTTAAGCAGGCATAGTCTACCAACACAAAGGAGAGAAAACAGAGATATATAAACTCATAACAAATCTATAGAAGAGAGCAGAAACACAGCAATCAAATAGAGCTGGAAAATGACGTGAACATCATGAAAAAACAAGGGAAAACAAGGTGTACAAACAATGAAGGACAACTTAATACTACAGGAGAACCTAGAAGCATCAGAAACAGGGATAGGGAAAAAACTTAAGTCATACCTAACTCAGATGGAAAGGAATAAGAGAGAAGACATGAGGCAGCAAGTCTAAGGATAAAAGTATATTTTGAAAATGAATTAAACAAACAAATTCAAATGGCAAACAACAAGCTTTACCAGGAGATAGAGATCTTTTAAAAAATCATACAGTAATTCTAGAAATGCAGGAAACTATAAACCAAATTAAAAACTCAAACAAGAATATTACAAATAGACTAGATCAAGTAGAAGTCAGAACATCAGATAATGAAGGCAAAGTTTGTCAACTTGAAAAGAATATAGTCAACACAGAAAACATGCTTAAATCCCATGAGCAACTATTCAAGAGATATGGGATGTCATAAAAAAAAAAATTGGGAGTCATCGGGATAGAAGAAGGCATAGAAATTCAAACCGAATGAATGAACAACATATTAAATGAAATAATTCTAGAAAACTTCCCAGAGATGAAAGATGGAATGGATTGCCATATCCTGAAAGCCTACAGGACCTCAAACATTCAAAACCATAATAGACAAACTCCAAGACATATAATTATGAAGATAGCCAACATACAGAACAAGGAGAGAATATTAAAAGCTACGAAAGAAAGTAGGCAGATAACATTCAGGGGTAAACCAATAAGGTTAACAATTGATTTTTCATCACAGACTTTGAAAGCGAGAAGATCTTTGAACAATGTATTTCAAACACTGAAAAATAATGGATTCCAACCAAGAATACTGTATCCAACAAAATTAAGCTTCAGATTTGACAATGAAATTAAGTCCTTCCTGATAAATAAAAGCTAAAAGAATTCGCAGACAGAACACCAGCACTGCAAAGCATTTTGAGCAAAATACTACAAGAAGAGGAATTGAAAAATAGTGCCCAAAACTAACAGCGGGAGGTATCTCAGTAAAGGGGTAAGAAAAAAACCAAAAAGTAAAAACTACCCAAATTAAAATAAATAAATAAATAAACATGACTGGAAGTACAAATCATATTTCAATTGTAACCTTAAATGTTAAAAATCTAAACTCACCAATCAAGAGACATAGGCTAGTAACCTGGATCAAAAAAATAAATCCAACAATATGCTGCCTTCGAGAGACTCATATGAAAGGTAAAGACATACACAGGCTGAAAGTGAAAGGTTGTGAAAAATCATACCACTCATATGGCCCTCGGAAGCAAGCAGGAGTGGCCATACTCATATCATATAAAATCAACTTCAAACCTACGTTAATCAAAAGGGATAAAGTAGGACACTATATATTGTTAAAAGGAACCATCCACCAACAAGACATAACAATTATCAATTGGTATGCATCAAACAATTGAGCTGCAACGCTCATAAAACAAACTCGCCTCAAGTTCAAGAGTCAAATAGACTACAACACAATAATTATGGGTGACTTCAACACACCGCTCTCGCCATTAGACAGATCCTCTATAAAAAACTGAATAAAGAAACTATAGAATTCAACAGCACAATCAATAACCTTGACGTAACCGACATATATAGAATACATCAACCATCATCAAGTGGATACACTTTATTCTCAGCAGCACATGGATCCTACTCCAAGTTAGACCATATATTATGCCATTGGGCAACTCTTAGTAAATATAAAGGCGTGGAGAAAATACCATGCACCATATCTGATCATAATGGAATGAAACTGGAAATCAATGATAAAAGAAGGAAGGAAAAATCCTACATCACATGGAAAATGAACAATATTCTACTGAATGATCAATGGGTTACAGAAGACATAAAGGAGGAGATAAAAATATTTTTAGAATCAAATGACAATACAGACACATCGTACTGGAATCTATGGGACACAAAGAAGGCAGTTTTAAGAGGGAAATTCATTTCTTGGAGTTCTTTCCTCAAAAAAAGAATAAAACAACAAATAAATAAACTCACAGTACACATCAAAAACCTAGAAAAGGAAGAGCAAAACAACAGCAAATGTAGTAGAAGACAAGAAATAATTAAAATTAGAGCAGAAATCAACGAAATTGAAACAAAAAAAAAAACATTGAAAAAATTGATAAAACTAAAAGTTGGTTCTTTGAAAAAATAAATAAGATTTACAGGCCCTTAGCCATGCTAAGGATGAGAAGAAGAGAGACAACTGAAATTACTAACATACGGAATGAAAAAGACAATATCACAACAGACAGTACACAAATACAGAAGATAATTAGAAAGTATTTTGAAACCCTATATTCCAATAAAATAGAAGATAGTTAAAATATCGATAAATTTCTTAAGTCATACGATCTGCCCAGATTCAGTCAGGAAGACACACACAATTTAAACAGACCAAAAACAAAGGAAGAAATAGAAGAAGCCATCAAAATACTACCAACCAAAAAAAAGCCCTGGACCTGATGGGTATAGAGCAGAGTTCAAAAAAACCTTCAAAGAAGAATTAATACCAATACTTTTTAAGCTATATCAAGAAATAGAAAAATAAGGAGCTCTTCCAAATTCATTCTCGGAGTCCAAAATCACCCTGATCCCAAAACCAGACAAAGACACTTCAAAAAAGAAAACTACAACCAATATCTCTAATGAACTTGGATGCAAAAATTCTCAATGAAATCCGCGTGAATTGAATCCAAAAGCATATCAAAATAGTTGTGCACCATGATCAAGTAGGATTCTTCCCTGGAATGCAAGGCTGGTTCAATATACGGAAATCAATAAATGCTATTCACCACATCAATAGACTTAAGGACAAGAACCATATGATCATCTCCATAGATGTAGTAAAAACATTCGACACAGTTCAGCATCCCTTTATGTTCAAAACACTAGAAAAACTAGAAATAACAGGAACTTACCTCAACATCGTAAAAGCTATATATGCTAAACCTCAGGCTAGGATCATCCTAAATGGAGAAAACTGAAGGCATTCCCTCTGAAATCTGGAACAAGACAGGGATGCCCTCTATCACCACTTCTATTCAATTTAGTTCTTGAAATACTAGCCAGAGAAATTAGACAGACAAAAGAAATTAAAGGCATAAAAATAGGAAAAGAAGAACTTGAATTATCGCTATTTGTGGATGACATGGTAATATATTTAACAGACCCAAAAGGGTCTACAAAGAAACTACTAGAGTTAATAAATGAAGGATATAAAACCAACACGCATAAATCAAAGGCATTCCTGTATATCAGCAACAAAACTTCTGAAATGGAAATGAGGAAAACCACTCCATTCACAATATCCTCAAAGAAAATAAGATACTTGGAAATCAACCTAACAAAAGAGGTGAAAACCACGGAACCCTAAATAGAGAGATAGAAAAAGATCTTAGAAGATGGAAAAATGTACCCTGTTCATGGATAGGCAGAAGTAAATTCATCAAAATGGCGAAATTACCCAAAGTTCTATACAGGTTTAACGCAATGCCAATCAAAATCCCAATGGCATTTCTTGTAGAAATGATAAAGCAATCATGAAATTCATATAGAAAAACAAAAGACACAGAATAGCAAAATAAATTCTAAGCAGGAAGTGTGAATCGGGAGGTATAGCGATACCAGAGTTCAAACTTTACTACAAAGCAATAGTAACAAAAACAGTGTGGTACTGGTACCAAAACAGGCAGGTGGACAAATGGTATAGAATGGAGGACAGATAAACCAATCCACAAAATTACAACTTTCTTATATTTGATAAAGTGGCTATAAACATGCAATGGATGAAGGATAGCATCTTCAACAAATGGTGCAGGAAAAATTAGAAATCCATATGCAACAAAATGAAACTGAATCCCGTTCTCTCACCATGCACAAAAGTTAAATCAAAATAGATCAAGGAGCTAGATATCAAATCAGAGACACTGCGTCTCATAGAAGAAAAAGTTGGCTACGATCTATATACTGTGGGGTCAGGCTCCAAATTCTTTAATAAGACATCAATAGCCCAAGAGTTAATAACAAGAAAAAAACAAATGGGACTTACTTAAACTAAAAAGTTTTTTTCTCAAGAAGAGAAACAATAAGAGAGGTAAATAGAGAGCCTACATCCTGGGAACAAATTTTTACCCCTCACACTTCAGATAGAGCCCTAATATGCAGAATATACAAAGAACTCAAAATATTAAACAATAAGATAACAAATAACCCAATCAACAAATGGGCCGAGGACCTAATCAGACACTTCACAGAGGAGGACATACAATCAATCAACAAGTACATGAAAAAATGCTCACCATCTCTAGCAGTCTGAGAAATGCAAATCAAAACCACCTTAAGATACCATCTTACTCCAGTAAGATGAGCAGCCATTATGAAGTCAAACAACAATAAGTGTTGGCAAGGATGTGAGGAAAAGTGTACACTTGTACACTGCTGGTGTTACTGCAAATTGGTGAGGCCAATTTTGAAAGAAGTATGGATATTCCTGGGAAAGCTGGAAATGGATCCACCATTTGACCCAGCTATCACCCTTCTTGGACTGTTCCCTGAGGATCTTAAAAGAGCGTACTATAGGGATACTGCCACATCAATGATCATAGCGGCACAATTCACAATAGCTAGACTGTGGAAACAACTTAGATGCCCTTCAATAGATTAATGGATAAAAAAATGTGGCATCTATACACAATGGAGTATTACACAGCACAAAAATGACAAAATCATAGAATTTGCAGGGAAATGGATGGCATTAGAGCATATTATGTTAAGCGAAGCTAACCAGTCCTTAAAAAATAAATGCCAAATGTCTTCTCTGATATAAAGAGAGCAAATAAGAGCAGAAGAGGGAGGAAGAGCATGAGGAAAATATTAACATTAAACAAAGACGAATGGGGGGAGAGAAAGGGAGAGAGAAGGGAAAGCTTATGAAAATATGACCCTCAATGTTACACAAAATCGCATATAAAATGTTGTGAGGGGAAGTGGGGGGGAAACAATGGAGAGAATTGAACAATAGCAGATGAGGTAGAGAGGGAAGATGGGAGGGGAGGAGAGGGTGGATAGTAGGGGATATTAAAGGTAGCAGAATACAACAGTCACTAATATGCCATTATGTAAAAGTGTGAATGTGTAACCGATGTGATTCTACAATTTGTATTTGGGGAAAAAATGGGAGTTCATAACCCAATTGAGTCAAATGTATGAAAGATGATATATCTTGAGCTTTGTAATGTTTTGAACAACCAATAAAAATAAATAAATAAATAAAGGTTTAAAATTTAGTGGGAAGAAATCAGCTAAAAATGGGTTCAGATGTATTCATTTTGCTATGCAGAAACTTTGTTTTGTGTAGTTGTAAATATCACAAATTTATTTTACCAGAAAATGCACATAAATTGAGATGAAAGGATAATTCACCTATCTTCATGAAAAATTCATAGCATTTTCTACACTTTTCATACTTCATTTTTTTCGTGAATATTTTGACATGGACAAGGTCTAGTCTTAGGCTATTCTTCCAGAATACTACCTCATCTGACAAGTTCGTACAATGTGTTGGATTGTTCTTTTCAACTTTTATTTAATAGTTTCTAGCTGATAATGTGTATTTTTCTTATCTTTATTTGGACATTATCTTTGCATTTTATGTTTTACTGGGGAAGAGACTCATCAAAAGCTCTTTATTGTATGTATCAACAATCAAACATTTAGAGCATGCAATTATTCTTAATTTTGCATGAAAATAAATTTGTACCATTTTTCTTATAAAGATGTAGTATTATTAATATTGTCCCTACTGTAATAAGTAACTACTTACAAGAAGAATTAAACAATTGACTTTATATCAATTTCAATCATGAAAAGTACTAAAATAAGTATTTGGCAATTAATACACAATTGATAGAAATAGAAATCACAAGAACGCCATTTAAAATGTCAGTGCATATGGTCCTTAAATAATAGGTTGTTCAAATAAAATTTCTCTAATTCATAAGAGTTAATATGCCATATTACAGCTTAATGTGATATAAAACCTTAAATTATCAGTATTGATAAATAAGAATGATACCTTTTTACTTAAATATGTTTATTTGATTTTCACTGTAAGATGTTAATTATGGAAGAATTGAGAATTAAGAAAGACTTGGTCTATATTATTTCTAACAGGAAAATCAAAGTACTTTTAAATATATATGTATATATATAATATATGTAATGCATATGCATGAATATAGATACATATGTGTAATAAATGTATTGTAATATATCTATCAGGTGATTATAATTTTTAGATTTTCTCAAGAAAAAGAATGACTATAAAAAACAGTCTTAAACTTAAATTTCATAGCATACTACTGTTTGTAATGACATGAGAGAAAAATAGATATGGAGGGGAAATGAAAAAGGAAGGGAGAGAAGGGGGAAAATGTGGAAGAAAGTGAGTAAAGAAGAGGGACATGAGTGTATGATGTTAAGATAAAAGTGGAGGGGCTGGGTTTGTGGCTCAGTGGTAACATGCTTTTCTAGCATGTGTAAGGCACATGGTTCTATTCTCAGCACCACATACAAATAAACAAAATGAAGGTCAATCAACAACTGAAAAAATAAAAAATAAAAAAGAAGAAATATTATGAAAATTCCAAGCTTTGATGAATTTTAAATAAAAAAAAATTATGTTACATAGCCTTATGTAATTTTAGACTATCCAAAATAGTCACTAAATGTTAGATTATTAGTGCTATAACTAAAAATCCATTGATCTTTCCTCTACATTCTGTGGCATGCTAGTGCTAAAATAAATTGTATTATTAATCCCCCCCAAAATCCTAATATTTCTACAGTAACTGACCCAGTTGAACATCAATGCAAGTAGACATGATGTGCATTTTGACGTTCATTTTTATTCAACACTGGTACATTACTATTTCTTCAGTTTATGCACATCATAGCATATATGTCTCATCAAAATTTCGCAAATTTATAGGCATTTGTTTCACTTTCAATCACTTCCTGCTTGAGAACACATGTATTCCTCCATGTTTCTTGACTGCTCTTTTCATGAGACTTCTTTCCAAACACATTATTTTCGATTTCCATTATCATATTTGAAGCAAAACTCACAAACCCGTCACAATAAAGCATAACACTAATATTACCATTAGATGTGTAACTGGTTGGAATGAATGGTTCTATATCAATATAAGATTTCTTACTTAGTTTCAGATATCAATTCAATCCATTATTTAAAGTGGAACCAGTTATATTATTTATTCACAGTACAGTCTATTCACGAATTATCTCTATATTCATAGACACAGGTACACCTCTTTGTACCCCCAATACTAATTTATACGTCCTCAAAATATAGCTCCCAGAAATGGTGGAAGAAATACTCATGTCACCTGATCTACATATACATTTTATCACAGTAATATTCTGGACACAAAAAGCAAAGGTCACACTTATGATTGTACAAAACCTAAATGGAAAGTGAACATGGATTACTAAAAACATCCATGTCCAGGTTGCCTAATGCTCTCAAATGAAAATCCTATTGGTGACTACATATTTGTTTCTTCCAAAGATTATATATTCAAACTCAACCATGTTGAAAATGTCTAATCCTGTCACTCACTTTATACTTTGCCTGATTTTGTAATGTCTCTATTGATATCTGCTTTCCTACATATTTTCCCCAGTTAATCATTGTGACTTCCTCGTCACATGTGCTGATATTTACATTCACTCTCTTAGCGATACCCTACTTCTAAAGAACTTTTGTTCCAAATCCTACACTCATTCTTCTTCCTAAATTTACCGAATATCTTCCTAATCCTACCGACTATCACGTTTTGACTGGATGTTCTCTTCTACATTCAATCATCCAAGGTGAAAGGTCCTATGCCATTGTATATCGATTTATCTGAAACATCTGTGCAGAATGTAATTCAACGCTAAGTATCCCAATCAAGGGACAAATGACCTTTTGGGCTTCAAATCTTACTTAGATTTCTGTTTTCGTACATATATTTCACCTCTATATTCTTGTAAATATCACAGGTTCCCAATACCATTATTCATGCAGCAGAATGGTTCCTAACCCATATCGAACATGTTAATAACACTAATCATACACTGTTCCCTCAATCTAACTTTGCTGAAGAGCAGCGACAGTGTTGGTCTTACAATACAAGAATGTATGGGATCTTCCACCTCCTGAGAACATCAAAGGTACGTGCAGAAATGATCTCTGGAGAAGATGTAGGCAGCTATGAAGGACCTGAGAGAGCAAAAGACATCTCCATGGCAAACAACCTGGAAGGATGAAGGAATGTGTCTGAATCAGCCTCACTCTTCTTAATGTAGAGTACACCAAACCAGGCCTGTGTGGAAAGCTCTTCCCAGGTGCGTATGGTTGATATACCATTCTAACATATGAAATTGTCACAGGAAGTAGGGGCAGCCTCCATCTCATGGAACCCTTGGAAGCAACTGTTAGGACAAAGTGGTAGCCAAGGCAGTGACCTCATTCAGTTCCTGAAAGAAGTGACCACACCTCACTTCCTTGGTGATGAAAGTCTCTGAACTTGGGATCCAGGAAGCCAGGCACCCAGAGCCATTACCAATCCCAGTCCCAGTGGTCTCACTTGTTTGAATTTACCAAAGACAGAGTCAGTCTTTCTTCTTACCTGTTAAGGTCTGTAAACAAGTCAGATTGGCACCTGTTATTTTGCTGGAGAAATGTTTGAGTCTGTAAACAAGTCTGGATGGCGCCTGGCAAAATGCCAGAGGGAGTAGTTTGTGAAGTAACAAAAGCGAGCCATTAAGTGTGAAGATTCCTTATTGGTTGACTGCTGTATCTATTTTATGCTAATGAGATAGGCTGTGTAAAATGTATAAATATCGCTCAGATCTTACAATAAACGGCTCTCATTCCTGCTGCATCAACATACACAAGTTATTCGTCACCCCCCAGGTTATTCTGCTGCAGCGGGACTGCGGCAGATGGTGGCCCGTTACGGGGAGCCCTGGGACACTCACGGGTAAGGGTCAAAAAAAGCTTTCTGTCCATAGATAGGAAGGGAGCAATCTGCTCGTCCCTAGGCAGATAGGGCGATAGGAAAAATGACCATTTCGAGAAAATGGAGAAGATTGATGCAGTATGTTTGTGTCTTGTTTTGTCTTGAAATGTTGTATTGTCTTTGTGATGAAAATATGGAAGGGGTGAGAAGTAAATTGATAAGAGAAAAAGGCACCCCAGTGGAACCAAGAATAGTTAGGGCATGTGTTGATAAAAGCCCAGAAACTCTAGTCAGAAAGAAAAAGAAAGTTCAGAAGGAGAAGGATTATCAGGAAAAAAGTTGCAGCAAAAGGCTATTACTGAATACTTTTCGATACTGGAGGGTGCGTGAAATGACAAGGCGGCTGCCACCTGCCCAAGCCGATCATGGCGCAGTAAGAATTTTCCAAGAGGCAGTTGAGGGCTCTTCCCCGCCCCCCTGCCCGGGGGAGCGGATCACCACTGTGAGCCCAAATCTAGACCTGACCTGGAGGCACGGTCTCGCAGGCTTTTGCTCCCTGTGCCCGGAAGAAGTTTGAGCCCAGGACTCTGCCTGGGGCCATCTGGGGCTGCCCAGGATGCTACAGCTGGCAGAAGATGCCACTGGCATCCCTGAAGTTTGATCATTTCCAAGGCCAGTAACTACAATGGGTCTCCCACACCTGCAGGCTGATGAGTAATGAGTACTATTAAGGCTTATTTCAAATGTAAAAAACCTTGAGATAATGTACTAAAATTGTTCAGAAGGTTGTTTTCTTAGTGAAATGCTACAGGATTTTCTTTAGCCATCCGGAGTTCCTGCCTTTGTCCAAGTGCCGGTGAAAACAAAGGTGGAAGAATTTACAATGTTGCTGAGAACTGGAGGAAACTTCGGCTGAGAACCCGAGGAGACTTCGGAGCTATCGCTGTTTCTGCTACTACAACTTAAGCTAGCTGCCTGGAGAACTTACCTGGACTGTGATTTACCTGAACTCTGAGTTAATCTATTGAGACACTGCTTTATCTGGACTGAGACAACAGACTGTAATCTACAACAACTTGTAACTCGGTATCTTTGCTAACGGTGTCATTGCTGGTATAAGTTTTCCAAGGGCTTCTTGCATGGAGCCATCAATTGGATTGGTATTGTAACATTTTGTATCCTCTCTTTCTGTTTCTAGCAGGTTATTTATGGTGTTTCTGTAAAAAACACTATGGTCCTTATTTAAATTAACCAAAAGGGGAAATGTTAACGTCTGTAAACAAGTCAGATTGGCATCTGTTATTTTGCCAGAGAAATGTTAGAGCCTGTAAAGAAGTCTGGATGGCGCCTGGCAAAATGCCAGAGGGAGTGGTTTGTGAAGTAACAAAAGCGAGCCATTAAGTGTGGAGATTCCTTATTGTTTGACTGCTGTATCTATTTCATGCTAATTAGATAGGCTGTGTAAAATGTATAAATACCGCTCTTATTCAACAATAAACGGCTTCCAGTCCTGCTGCATCAGTCTACACAAGTTGTTCGTCACCCCCGCGGTTATTTTGCCCAGCCAGCCGGGCTACGGCACTTACCTACTGATGTGAGGATGGCCAAATGCCAGGGAAGCTCTGAAGATGGTTCTTTCCTGATAAAGCAGGTATTGGCTCACCGCTGACTCCTGACTACTTCAAGAGTTGGCAAAGGAAAGCAGATTTGAGACAGAACAAGCAATTTTGGGGAACATAGTATGGCCCACCAGTCAGATTACACTCTGGATAGTCACAGACCAACTTGGAGGAAAGAGTTGCCTTTGTGGGTGTGGTTGTGGGTTTGTGTATCCCACTGTGTCTGTGGTTATAGACATTAGAAAAGAGAATGCATCAATGGATGTGTTCTGTCTAGTAGAAAGCTTCTCATCATTCATCCTGCCAAATTTATGAATGGACTACGACTTTCCTTATGAATGGGCAATACCTGCTATCTTCCTAAGTTCCTGTTTTCTTCCTGAATTCTGGCCACTCTCAAGAATAGGCTCATGGTTTTGTGTAAAAGATATGTACCACCTCCAAACTCTGTAACATGGCCTTGTACTGGATAGATGAAGGGAATGGAGAGGAACTCAGAAAACTCAGATATCAGTGTGACCAGTAAAGTGTCAGTGGAGAAACACTGATTTGGGCGTTTTGTTTACCTATTGTTCCGTTGCCCTGAATGTCTGGAAGGTCTTTGCCTCAGTCCACCCCTTTGTGAAGCCTGAAGAAAACAGTTTTCTAATGGAAAATAATGAGCATCACCTGTGGCTCTTTGCTTAATTGCCATGGAAAGGGATGTGTCTGAATCAGCCTCTTGGCCCTGTGTGAGGCTGTGACTTAGATTCTCAGCACCTGATGAATCTAAGGAAAGATCTCATGTGTGCATCCAAAACCAAAATTTAAAAAGAGCAGTCTTGTGGATGAAGTCTCTCGCCTTCCTCTGTAAGGTTCCTGATTTCCATCAAGTGAGAATAGGTATCCTTTGGTTCAAAAAGTTTTTCAAAGCCCTGCAGAGGCAAGCCCATAGGTGCTTGGATTTTCTCATGACTCCAATTCACATAAAGAATCTAAACCCCACAGACATTAGGCTCAAATTGGAGAAGCAGAGCAGTATTAATGGCAGGCCTATTTGATCACTCCTTGTTCACAGATAGGTTGTCAAGCCACCCTGACTTTAGACAAATGAGGGTAGGGAGCATATTTTGGATACTGTCTTCAGCTGCGCCCCTCATGGAAACTTCCAGCCAGAAGTAATGATGAGTGTCTATGTGGAAGTAGTTGAGAGCCATGTGGGAGTATTTTGGTTTTAATTGTGGTCATTTGTTTGGCTGATGGAAGAGATGACTGGGTCCACCTTGGCTTGAACTCTGGTGTGAGTCTTCTTAGAGACTGAGTTTGGAAATTACTGCAGAGATGTATTGCCATGAATTGTGTTGGGATTTTTGGAGGCCACACATGGTAGTGGCCTTTGGAAACTGAGATCTAGGTCCAGGGGGCTTCCCACAGAGCACTGGGAATCTGAGCCAGAATATCACATGATTTTATTCTTTAAGACTTGACAGCCAGAGTTGAGAGTAAAAACACACATGGACCTCACATTGTAGACCTCAATGGGCCTGGCTTCATTTGATCTTTTGGCCACTCTTTGGGAAGTCTTGCCTGTGAGAGTTCTCCAGATGTTTCATTGAAATGGGATTTCTCACCATTTGGTGTTTCCAGAATGAATTAAATCCCACAGTGCCTCCAACCTCATCCTTGAAAAATGGCTAGATAAACATCATAAAAATTTGAAATTCCCATCACCAGGTGTCACTGGATACACTTTGGATTTCCTGTTGCTGATCATGAGTGTACCAGACAGTGCCTTGATTGACTGGGTTTCATGAAAATGGTGTAGAACAGTGATGCAAATAAGTTAAAGTCTGTTGAGTAGTGGGCCTAGAGGAGTGTTTTGCAGGTCTGTGATAAAACTTCTGTGTTGGGATTATGTGGATCTGCCAAAAGGCTTGTAACTGACATGGTGCAGCCAGCAGACCCTTGTATGTAAAGGCATCTTGTTGAATGGAGAGGTTTCAGGTCAATGTTCAGAATCAGGTTGATATGGTCAAGGGGGCAAGCTATGTGGGATAGAAGCCTGGTTGGTGCATTCTCCTGCAGACCCTGACGCACAACACGTGACAGATCTCCCTCCAGCACTGTGACCCAGTTGAATTTCTTGTATTTCCTGAAGCCAATACCAAACTCCCAGTGCAGCAGCAAGAACACCATGAAAAGTGGAGGATTACCAAATGGCTTCACAGTCCACACGGGGCCACACTTAGCCTTCAGTGGCAAGAGTTTACTTACAAAGAGAGAATTCAGCCTTGCTGCCTCACTTTCTTTGGAAAATAAGAAACCATGTTCTGCAGGTCACATAGATGGAGACCCAGCTTTGGTGGTCTCACTAGAAAGGAAGCCATAGGTCCTGACAACAACATATACTTCAAGTGGCCAACCTCAGAGGCAGGTTCTCCAGAAGTCTTTAGGCTGGCACATCTCCATATTTGTGCAATATTTACCCTGTCCCTTACTTTTGGAAACTCCTCTACCACCTCCAAGATTGTGAACTCGCAATCATGTTCCATTCCTGATATGTATTCACAGATTTTCTAACTCTTCTTCTTTTATTTTGTCTTACTTGGGGCAAAGATAGTGTCAAGGTATTGTTGTGAATGAGAGTAGGAAGATTTTGTGTAGCACATATTTGCATACACATTTGATTCATTTTCCTATTTTACATTCAAAATACTGAATCCCTGACACTAACCCATACCCTACTAGACTCTGACCACTAATCCTAATATGGTGGAGAGAAATAATGCAAACAGAATTGAAATACAAACAGTTCAGAGGAGGCATGGTGTATAGTTGGATTTGCCTTTTGCATGATAAAGTGTAGGTGTTATAAATCTAGTCAATTTTTAATTAAAATATTTCACCATGGGTTTTTGTAGTTAACAAATACGTGAATTCCTGTCTCCCTTTCTCTGTAGCCTATTCAGCACATGTATTTTTATATGCACATATAGAATCCTACCTGGTATCACACGTACATTTTTGTGACCTGGCTGACTTGGAGATACAAATTGTGAGAAAAGATCACTCCTCCTAAACGCTGTTGGAACTGAAAATTCAACCTATATGTGAGCTTCCTAGGAGAACAACATTGTACATAAATCCATGCTCAGTACAATAAATAATTTTGCATCTGTGGATGTTATATATTTTATGATGAATATTGATTGGCTTATATATTGGTACTTTTTAATATCTCTGTGTGTGTTTTGGGTATATATATATATATATATATATATATATATATATATATATATACACTCTCAAGATTTTTCAAAATATGAAATATATGTGTCTTATATACACTACCGAAATTCATTCATGTTCAAGTATGTGGATTTATAATAAAAATTTCACAAGATTATTCTCAGAAATATTCATTCACCTGAACTACATATTTGTTTCCTAGTACTTAAAACTAACTTCAGTGAATGGTGCATACAAATCCTAATATTTCCACAGTAATTGACCCAGTTTAACATCAATGCAATTAGATTCCTATGGGACATAGTGTGTATTTTGATGTTCATTTTTATTCAACACTGGTTCGTTAATATTTCTTCAGTTTATGCACATCATAGGATATATATTTCATCCACAAATTCACAAATTTATAGGCATTTGTTTCTCTTTCAATCACTTCCTACTTCAGAACACATGTATTCCTCCAGGTTTCTTGACTGGTCTTTTAATGAGACTTCTTTCCAAACACATTATTTTCGATTTCCATAATCACGTTTGAAGCAAATCTCACACAGTCTTTATAATAAAACATAACGCAATTATACAATTAGATGTGTAACTGGTTGGAATGAATGATTGTATATCAATATAAGTTTTTGTGTATATTTTCACATATCAATTCAATCCATTATTTAAAGTGGAAACAGTTATATTATTTATTCACAGTATTGTCAATTCATGCATTAATTCTATATTCATAGACACAGGGTACAAATCTTTGTACCGCCAATAATAATTTATACATCTTCAAAATATTGCTCCCAAATGGTATAAGAAATACTTATGTCACCCGATCTACATATACATTTTATCATAGTAATATTCGAGACACAAAATGCAAAGGTCAAACTTATGATTGTACCAAAGCCTAAATTGAAAGTGAGCATGGATTACTAAAAACATCCATGTCCATGTTGCCTAATGTTCTCAAATGTCAATCCTATTTGTGACAACATATTTTTTTCTTCCTAAGATTATATATTCAAACTCAACCCTGTTGAAAATATCTAATCCTATCACTCACTTTATACTTTTCCTGATTTCTTAATGTCTCTATTGATATCGGCCTTCCAACATATTTTCCCCAGTTCATCATTGTGACTGACTCTTCACATGTGCTCACATTTAAATTCACTCTCTATCCGAAACCCTATTGCTAGAGAACTTTTTGTCCAAAACCTATACTCACTCTTCTTTCTGAAACTGAGTATCTTTCTAATAATTCCAACTATCCTTTTTTGACTAGAAGTTCTCTTAAACATTCCATCATCCAACGTACAAGGTCCTATGCCATTGTACATCGATTTATCTGAGACATCTCTGCAGAAAATAATTCAAATCTACGTATCCCAATCAAGGGCCCAATGCCCTTCTGGGCTTCAAATCTTACCTACATTTCTGTTTTCATACTAATATTTCACGTATATTTTCTTGTAAATATTGCAGGTTCCCAAACATTCCTGCAGAATGATTCCTAACTCATATCGAACATGTTATTAATTCTAACCATACACTGTTCCCTCAATCTAACTTTACAGAAGATTAGGGACAGAGTTGGTCTTTCAATACAGGAATGTAGCAGATCTTCCACCTGCTAAGATCCTCAAAGGTCCATACAGAAATGATCCCTGGAGAAGATGTAGGCAGCTATGAAGGACGTGAGAGAGAAAAAGTCATCTCCATGTAATGGCTCACCGCTGGCTCCTAATAACCTCACAGAGTTGGCCAAGAAGTCCAGATCTGAGACAGGACAGGCCATTTCTGGGAACATAGTATGGCCCACCAGTCAGAGGACACTCCGGATAGTCACAGACCTACTTGGGGGAAGGAGGTGCCTTTGTGGGTTGGGTGTGAGTTTGTGGTCTTTTCTCATTTTCTGAGAATAGGTAGAAAAGGCAGTTTGTTCATTTTGGAGTGGATGGTTTCTAGAAAGTCGTTTGACAAAGAGTGTGTTTCTATGTCTGGGTATCCCAATGTGTTCGTGGATGAAGACATTAGAAAGAACATGCATCAATGGATGTGTTCTGTCTAGTAGAAAGCTTCCCAGCATTCATCCTTCCCAATTTATAGATGGACTTGGCTTGCCTTCTGGATGGGCAACACCTACTGTCTTCCTAAGTTCCTCTTTTCTGCCTGAATTCTGGCCACTAACCATAATAGGCTCATGGTTATGTGTCCAAGATATGTACCACCTCCAAGCTCTGGGACATGGCCATGTACAGGATAGCTGAAGGGAATTGGAGCATCTCAGAAAACTCAGATATCAATGTGACCAGTAAAGTCTCTGTGGAGAAACCCTGCTTTGGGCCTTTTGCATACCTATTCTTCTGTTGCACTGAATAACAGGAAGGTCTTTGATTAGGCCACGCCTTTGTGAAGCCTGAAGAAAACAGTTTTCAAATGGAAATGAATGGGCATCACCTGGGGCTCTTTGCTTAATTGTTTGGAAAGGGATGTGTCTGAATTGGCCACTTGGCCCTGTGTGAGGCTGTGGCTTAGATACTTAGCACCTAATGGACCTAAAGAAACATCCCATGTGTGCACCCAAATCCAAAATGTCCAAAAAGCATTCATTGTGGACTACGCCTCTCGCCTTCCTCTGTAAGGTTCCTGATCTCCATCAAGTGAGAATAGGGATCCTTTGCATCAAATGAGTACTTCAAAGCCCTGCAGAGTCTAGCCCATTGGTGCTTGTGATTACGCATGACTCCAGTTCACATAAAGAATCTAAATCCCACAGTCAGTAAGCCTCAAATTGGAATTGTGGAGCAGTATTAAAGGCAGGGCTCTATGATCATTCCGTGTTCAAAGGAAGGGTGTCCAGGAAACCCTGACTTGTGACAAATGAGGTGCGAGGGTGCTTATTTTGAACACTGTGTTGGTCTGTGCCCCTCATGGAAACCTCCAGCCAGAGGTTATTATTAGTGTCTATATGGAAGAAGATGAGTGCCATGTGGGAGTCTTTTGTTTTTAATTGTGGTCATTTGTGTGGCGGTTGGAAGAGATATCTGGTTCCTCCTGGGGTTGAACTCTGGTGTGATTTCCCTTAGAGACTGAGTTGTGGAACTGTTTTCAGAGAAGTATTGCCATGAACTGTGTTGGGATTTTAGGAGGCCACACATGAGATTCCCCCTTGGAAACTGAGATCTATGCCCAGGGTGGCTTTCCACAGAGCACAAGTAATCTCAGCCAGGATATCACAAGATTTTATTATTAAAGACTTGGCAGCCATAGTTGAGAGTCAAAACACACATGGAGCTCACATTGTAGACCTCAATGAGCCTGGCTTCATCTGACCTTTTGGCCACACTTTGGGAAGCTTTGCCTGTGATAGTTCTCCATTTCTTTTGTTCAAATGAGTTTCCTTGCCATTTAATGGTTCCTGAATGATTGGAAACCCACAGTGCCTCCAACTTCATCCTTAAAAAATAGCTAGATAAATACCACCAAATTTTTGAAATTCCCTTGACCAGGTGGCACTGGAGAACCTTTGGATTCCTGTTGCTGATCATGAGTATACCAGACAGTGCCTTGATTGACTTGGTTTCATGAAAATGGTGTAGAACAGAGATGCCAGTAAGTTGGAGCCTGCTGAGTAGTTGGCCTAGAGCAGTGGTGGGGAGGTGTCTGATATAACATCTGTGGTGAGGCCATGTTTATCTGCCATTGGCTTCCAAATGGCTTGTGACTGACATTGTGCATCCAGCAGACCCTTGTATGTAAAAGCATCTGGTTATATGGAGAGGTTTCAGGGCAATGTTCAGAATCAGGTTGCTATGGTCAATGGGGCAAACTCTGTGGGAAAGAAGCTTGCTTGGTGCATTCTCCTGCAGACCCTGACCCACCACATGTGACAGAATTCCCTCCAGCACTTTGTCCCAGTGGAACTCCTTGTATTCCAAGAAACAAATACCAAACTCCCAGTGCAGCAGCAAGAAACACCACAAAAAGTGGAGGATGAAAAAACGGCTTTACAGTAAACACGAGGAGACACTTAGCGCGCAGTGGCTACAGTTTACCTACAAAGAGAAAATTCAGCACTGCTGCCTCATGTTCATTGGGAAATAAGAAACAATGTCCTCCAGGTCACATAGATGCAGACCCAGTTATGATGGTCTAACTAGAATGGAAGCTAAATCTCCTGACAACAACATATATTTCAAGTGCCCAAACTCAGAGGCAGTTTCTCAAAAGTCTTTAGGCCAGCAGAGCTCCATGTTTGTGCAGTGTTTACCCTGTCCCTTACTTTTGGAAACTCCTATACCACCTCCAAGGATATGAACTCCTGAGCATATTCCATTCCAGATATGTATTCACAGATTTTTGTAACTCATCTCCTCTAATTGTGTCTTACTTTAAGCGAAGGTGATGTCAAGGCATTGTTCTGGATGAGAGTGGGAAGATTTTTTTGTAGCACATATTTGCATAAATATTGAATTTATTTTTCTATTTTCAATTCGAAATACTGAATCCCTGAAACTAACCCATAACCTACTAGACTCTGACTACTAATCCTAATATGATGGAGTAAAATAACCCACACAGAATAGAAATACAACCAGTTTAGAAGGGGCATGGTGTATAGTTGTACTTTCCTTTTGCATGATAAAGGGTTGGTGTTATAAATCTTGTCAATTTGTAGTTAAAATAGTCCTCTATGTGTTTTTAAAGTTAACAAATATGTGAATTCCTGTCTCCCTTTCTCTGTAGCCTATTCAGCACATGCATTTTCATATGCACATATAGAATATTACATGGTATCACACGTACATATTTGTGAGGTAACTGACTTTGCAAATGCAAATTGTTAGAAGAAAACACTTCTTCTAAATGCTGTTGGAACTGAAAATTCAACCTATAGGTGAGCTTCCTAGTTGAACAACATAAATCCATATTTAGTAAAATCAATATTTTGGGATCTGTGGATGATATATATTTCATGGTGAATTTCGATTGGCATACATAATGCTACTTTGTAATGTCTGTATTTAGGTGTGTAAGTGTGTGTGTGTGTGTGTGTGTGTGTATTATATATATATTATATATATATATATATATATTAATATATATATATATATATATATTCACTCTGCTGATTATTCAAAATATAAAATATATGTGTCTTATTATACACTAACTAAATTCATTCATATTCATGTATTTGGATTTATAATCAACGTTTGAGAAGATTATTCTCAGAAATATTCATCCACCTGAAATACATGTTTGTTTCCTAGTACTGAAAACTAACTTCAGGGGATCATATTATGGCGGTGATGGGAGTTCATTACCCCCGTGTACCGCCTCACATTGCAGGAGAAGGACAAGTTAGAACGGCTAAAATCTATCTTGTTAGAAATTTCCAGGAAAATTGGTGTACTCCAAAACCTACAGGAAGGATTTCCATTGCACAAGAACCAGCTACGGGGGCTCAAACGCCAGCGATTTGTCCTCACGGAGGGTCACACTGCTTATTCAGCAAATCACCCCACGGCTAGTGTCTGCAATGCGCGCTGGGAAACGACGAGAGAGCAACGCAAAGATATAGCCCTGTGGATTATGCGGGCTCCTGCCAGCTGTGCAATCACTGTGCTCAGTGTTGAGTTGTGGGTTTGAAACGGGGGAAGGAAGCGGTCCAATTCGGTTTTCCACACCGGTGAGACCACAGAGGAAGATAGCGGTCACCATCTTGGAGAGCTGACGTCACCATCCCTGTTGTCGACTCATCACAGCTCATTCAGATACAGAATAGGTAATTTCAGGCTGCCATTTGCCTTCATCTTGCAGACAAATTACTCAGGGTCAGTGCTGAAGAACCCACGAAAATTGCTTCTTGGATCCTGCTCTAATCAGAACATACACCGAGCCCGGAGCGGCTGAATTCCGGGTCCCGGAACTGCTCTGGCCCAGGGCTAAAGAACGTGCAGAAACTGTTTCTTGGTATGGGTCCTGCTGAATACTGTAAAGGTAAATGCCAACTGAGCCTTCATAGACAGTGGCAACAGGATTGAGACGGGGCTTGTGAGGGCCGGTCAGGACTCACTCGTTGCTTTGGTCACCCTGCAAAGGGAAAGAAATGCTGCCATTCACATGGGATACCAACATGGCAGAGATCTGATGTGATCACAAAGCGGTGGAGGAGATAACTTCATCTATACCAGCGGCGAGAGAAATAGTTGGTCTCCTGGTAAAGAAAGTGAGTCACAAACATCCGAGTCTCTCTCACTTAGTCATCAAGCCAGAGGTGCAGAGCAGAGCTGCCACCTGTGCCTGGAACAGGCCCAGCGACCCACCGGCATGGTAGTCATGTCACCCCAATTGGAGTAGGGGCAGAGCACACCCATGCCTGCAAGGTAGGCAGACGTACGACCAACCGGCAGAACAGGCCCAGGGGCCAGTCAGAATGGTAGACAGATCACCCCAATTGGAGGAGCATCACAGCCGCCAACCGCACCTGCAATGGAGACTTTTCCACTATACAAGAGCAATATAAATATATAGGGGGAAAATTTCAAAAACACAACAGTTTCACCAAGCAGAAAGAAACGCAAGCTGTATGAAAAGACAAGAAAAGAAAGGACCACAAGCAATGCAGGTCAACTCAACTTTAGAAGAGGTAATAGATGCAGCATATGGAATGTCAGATAAAGAATTCAGGATATACATGCTTCATGTGATCTGGAATCTCAAGGAAGACATTAGACAGCAAAAATCAGACAATGAAAGATCACTTCGACAATGAATTACATAAAAAAATCCAAGTAGCAAAGATCAACTATACAGTGAGATAGAGGTTATAAAAAACAAACAAACTAAAATCTTAGAAATGCAGGAAGTAATGAACCATCTTAAAAACTCAATTGAGAATACTACCATTAGAGCAGAATACTTAGAAGATAGAACATCAGACAATGAAGACAAAGTATTTCAACTCAAAAAGAACATATACAGCTCAGCAAGACTGTTAAGAAACCATGAGCAAAAGTGCAAGAAATATGGGATAACATAAAGAGACCAAACATAAGAGTCATTGGGATACAGGAAAGTATAGAGGTCCAAACCAAAGGAGTGAGCAATCTATTCAATGAAATAATAGGAGAAAAATTCCTAGACTTGAAGAATGAGACAAAATCCCAAATCCTAAAAGTCTGCAGGACGCCGAACGTGCAATATCATAAGAGATCCACACCTAGACACATGATAATGAAGATACCCAACATACAGAATAAGGAGAGAATTTTAAAAGCTACAAGAGAAAGGAAGCAGATTATAGTTAGTGGTAAACCAACCAGAATAACAGCTGATCTTTCAACACAGTCTCTGAAAGCTAGAAGATCCTTTAATAACATATTTCAAACACTGAAAGAAAATGGGTTCCAACCAATAATCATGTATCCAGTGAAATTAAGCTTCAGATGGAAGATGAAATTAAAACCTTCCACAATAAACAAAAGTGAAAAGAATTTGCAGCTAAAAAACCATCTCTTCAAAACATCCTTGGCAAAACATTACAGGAAGTGGAAATGGAAAATATCAATGAAAACCAACAGTGGAAGGTAGGACATTAAAGGGGGGAAAATAATCAAAGAGGAAATCAAACTATGTTTAGTAACATAAATAAACAAATATGGCTGGAAGAACAACCCATATCTAAATAATAACCAAAAATCTTAATGGCTTAAACTCACCAATTAAGAGACACAGGCTAGTAGAATGGATCACAAAACAAGAACCAACAAAATGCTGCCTACAGGAGACGCATTTTACAGGAAAAGACATACATAGACTCAAGGTGATACTTGGAAAAATCATATCACTCTTATGAACGTTGGAAACAAGCAGGAGTGTCCATACTCATATCAAATAAAATAGATTTCAAGCCAAAGTTAATCAAAAGGGATAAAGAAGGACACTACATATTACTCAAGAAAACCATACGCCAACAAGACGTAACAATCATAAATATATATGCCCCAAACAATGGTGCAGCTTTGTTCATCAAACAAACTCTTCTCAATTTCAAGAGTCTAATAGACCACAATACAGTAATCATGAGAGACATGAACACACCTCTCTCACCACTGGACAGATCTTCCAAACAAAAGTTGAATAAGAAAACTATAGAACTCAATAACACAATTAATAACCTAGACTTAATTGACATATATAGAATGTACAACCCATCATCAAGAAGTTACACTTTTTTCTCAGCAGAACATGGATCTTTCACAAAAATACATCATATATTATGTCACAGGGCAACTCTTAGACAATAAAAAGGAGTAGAGATAATACCATGCATTTTATCTGATCATAATGGAATGAAACTAAAAATCAATGATATAAGAAGGAAGGAAAAATCATTCATCACTTGGAGAATGAACAATAGGTTTCTGAATGATCAATGGGTTATTGAAGACATCAAAGAGGAAATTAAAAAATTCTTAGAGGTAAATGAAAACACAGACACAATATATCGGAATCTATGAGACACATTGAAAGCAGTTCTAAGAGGAAAATTCATTGCTTGGAGTTCATTCCTTAGAAAAAGAAAAAACCAACAAATAAATGATCTCATACGTCATCTCAAAATCTTAGAAAAACAAGAGCAAACAACAGCAAAAGAAGTAGAAGGCAAGAAATAATTAAAATCAGAGCAGAAATTAATGAAATCGAAACAAAAGAAACAATTGAAAAAATTGACAAAACAATACATTGGTTTTTTGAAAAAATAAATAAAATCGACAGACCCTTAGCCATGCTAACAAAGAGAAGAAGAGAGAGAACTCAAATTACTACCATATGAAATGAAAAAGGAAATATAACAAGAGACACTTCAGAAATACAGAAGAAAATCAGAAATTATTTTGAATTAATATACTCCAATAAAATAGAATATAGTGAAGGCATTGATAAATTTCTTAAGTCATATGATGTGCCCAGATTGAGTCAGGAGGATATATACAACCTAAACAGTCTAATATCAATTGAGGAAATAGAAGAAACCATCAAAATACTACCAACGAAGAAAAGCCCAGGACTGGATGGGTATAGAGCATAGTTTTAAAAAACCTTTAAAGAAAAACAAAAACCAATACTTTTCAAGCTATTTCAGGAAAAATGCAAAAATCCTCAAAAAAATTCTGGCGAATCAGACACAAAATCATATATATAAAAAAAAAATGTGCACCATGATCAAGTAGGATTCATTCCTGGGATGCAAGGCTGGTACAATATACAGAAATCAATAAATGTTATTCATCACATCAATAGACTTAAAAATAAGAACCATATGATCATCTCGAGAGATGCGGAAAAAGCATTCGACAAGGTACAGCATCACTTTACGTTCAAAACTCTAGAAAAACTAGGGATAACAGGATCATACCTCAATATTGTAAAAGCAATCTATGCTAAGCCTCAGGCTAGCATCATTCTGAATGGAGAACAATTGAAGGCATTCCCCCTAAAATCTGGAGGAAAACAATGATGCCCTCTCTCACCCCTTCTGTTCAACATAGTTCTCGAAACACTGGCCAGAGCAATTAGAAAGGCTAAAGAAATTAAAGGCATAAAAATAGGAAGAGAAGAACTCAAATTATTGCTCTTTGCAAAAGACATGATTCTATACCTAGCAGACCCAAAAGGGTCTACAAAGAAACTATTAGAGGTAATAAATGAATTCAGCAAAGTGGCAGGATATTAAATCACCACGCTTAAATCAAAGGCATTTTTGTATATCAGCGACAAATCCTCTGAAATGGAAATGAGGACAATCACTCCATTCACAATATCCTCAAAAAAATAAATAAAATACTTGGGAGTCAACCTAACAAAAGAGGTGAAAGACTTATACAATGAAAACTACAGAACCCTAAAGAGAGAAATAGAAGAAAATCTTAGAAGATGGAAAAATATACCCTGTTCATGGATAAGCATAACTAACATCATCAAAATGACAATATTACCAAAAGTTCTCTATAGGTTTAATGCAATGCCAATTAAAATCCCAAGGTCATTTCTTGTAGAAATAGATAAAACAATTATGAAATTCATATGGAAAAATAAAAGACCCAGAATAGCAAAAACAGCTCTAAGCAGGAAGTGTGAATCAGGCAGTATACCGATACCAGACCTCAAACTATACTACAGATCAATAGTAACAAAAATAGCATGGTACTGGTGCCAAAACAGGTGGGTGGACCAGTGGTACAGAATAGAGGACACAGAAACCAATCCACAAAACTACAACTATCTTATATTTGATAAAGGGGCTAAAAGCATGCAATGGAGGAAGGATAGCATCTTCAACAAATGGTGCTGGGAAAACTGGAATTCCATATGTAACAAAATGAAACTGAATCCCCTCCTCTCGCCATGCACAAGAGTTAACTCAAAATAGATCTAGGAGGTTGATATCAAATCAGAGACACTGCATCTGGTAGAAGAAAACTTTTGCCACAATCTACATACTATGGGGTCGGGCTCCAAATTTCTCAATAGGACACCCATAGCACAAGAGTTAATCACTAGAATCAACAAATGGGACTTACGCAAACTAAGTAGATTTTTCTCAGCAAAAGAAACAATAAGAGAGGTAAATAGGGAGCCTACATCCTTGGAACAAATCTTTACTCCTCACACTTCAGATAGAGCCCTAATATCAAGAGTATACAAAGAACTCAAAAAAATTAAACAATAAGAAAATGAATAACCCAATCAACAAATGGGCCAATGACCTGAACAGACACTTCTCAGAGGAGGACATACAATCAATCAATAAGTACATGAAAAAATGCTCACCATCTCTAGCAGTCAGAGAAAAGCAAAACAAACCCACCCTAAGATACCATCTCACTGCAGTAAGATTGGCAGGCATTATGAAGTCAAACGACAACATGTGCTTTCGAGGATGTGGAGAAAAGGGCACACCTGTACATTGCTGGTGGGACTGCAAATTAGTGCAGCCAATTTGGAAAGCAGTATGGAGATTTCTTGGAAAGCTGGGAATGGAACCACCATTTGACCTATTCCCCTTCTTGGTCTATTCCCTAAAAGAGCATGCTACAGAGATACTGATAAATCGATGTTCATAGCAGCACAATTCACAATGGCAAGACTGTGGAACCAACCTAGATTCCCTTCAATAGATGAATGGATTAAAAATGTGGCATTTATATAGAATGGCTTTTGACTCACAAGGTGCAGCCAGCAGACCCTTATATGTAAAGGCAAATTGTTATATGGTTTGGTTTCAGGTAAATGTTCAGAATCAGGTTGCTATGGACACGGGGGCAAACTATGAGAGATAGAAGATTGGATGGTGCATTCTCCTGCAGACCCTGACCATACACACGTGACACAACTCTTTCCAGCACTGTGTCCCAGTTGAACTCCTTGTATTTCGTGATGCAAATACCAAACTCCCAGTGCAGCAGCAAGAAACCCACGAAAAGTGGAGGATGACCAAATGGCTTGACAGTTCAAACGGGGAGACACTTAGGTTCCAGTGTCCACAGTTTACTTAGGAAGAGAGAATTCAGCACTGTGGTCTCATGTTCATTGGAAAATAAGAAACCATGTCCTCCAGGTCACATAGATGCAGACCCATCTTTGAAGGTCTCACTACAAAGGAAGCTAAAGCTCCTTACAACAAAATATATTTCAAGTGCCCAACCTCAGAGAGACTTTCTCAAGAAGTCTTTAGGCCAGCAGAGCTCCATATGTGTGGACTGTTTAACCTTTCCCTTACTTTTGGAAACTCCTTTAACACCTCCAATTTTTTGAACTACTGAGCATATTTTATTCCACATATGAATTCACAGATTTTCTAACTCTTCTCCTCTAATTGTATTTTACTAGGGTCGAAGGTAATGACAAGGCATTGTTCTTGATGAGAGTTGGAAGATTTTTGCGTAGCATATGTTTGCGTACACATTGGATTCATTTTCCTATTTTCCATTCAAAATACTGAATCCCTGACACTAACCCATACCCTACTAGACTTTGACGATTAATCCTAATATGGTGAAGAAAAATAACCCAAAGAGTATAGAAATACAAGCAGTTCAGAGGAGGCATGGTGTATACTAGGTCTTGCCTTTTGCATGATAAAGGGTAGGTATTATAAAAATAGTCAATTTTTAATTGAAATAGTTCTACATGTATTTTTAAAGGTAACAAATATGTGACTTCCTGTCTCCTTTTCTCTGTAGCCTATTCAGCACATGTATTTTTATACGCACATATAGAATCCTACCTGGTATCATACATAATTTCTTTTGAGGATACTGACTTGGAAGATAAAAATTGTGAGAAGAGATCATTCCTCCTAAACGCTGTTGGAACTGAAAATTCAACCTATGTCAGCTTCCTAGTAGAACAACATTATACATGAATCCATGTTAAGCAAAATGAATATTTTTCGATATGTGGATTATATATATTTCATGATGAAATGCCATTGGCATATATATTGCTACTTTTTAATGTCTGTGTGTGTGTGTGTGTGTGTGTGTGTGTGACTCTCCAAGTTTTTTAAAATATGAAATATATGTGTATTATATACACTCCCTAAATTCATTCATGTTCATGTATGTGGATTTCTAATCAACTTTTCAGAAGATTATTCTCAGAAATATTCCTCCACCTGGAATACATATTTGTTTCCCATTACTGAAATCTGACTTCAGTTAATGGTTCATACAAATCCTAACATTTCTACATTAACTGACCCAGTTTAACATCAATGCAAGTAGATTACTATGGGACAAGATGTCTATTTTGAACTTCATTTCTATTCAACACTGCTACATTACTATTTCTTCACGTTTAGCCCATCATAGCATATATATTTCATCCACAAGTTCACAAATTTAGAGGCATTTGGTTCACTTTAAATCCCTTCCTGCTTTAGAACACATGTATTCATCCAGGTTTCTTGACTGGAATTTTTTGAGACTTCTTTCCAAACACATTATTTTCGATTTCCATAATCCTTTTGAAGAAAATCTCACACACCCTTCATGATAAACCATAACCTAATATTACCATTAGATGTATAACTGGTTGGAATGAATGATTGTATATCAATATTAGATTTCCTGTATATTTTCAGATATCAATTAAATGAATTATTTAAAGTGGAACCAGTTATATTATTTATTCACAGTATGGTCTACTCATGCATTATCTCTATATTCACAGACACAGCGAACACCTCTTTGTACCCCCAATACTAATTTATACGTCTTCTCAATATTACTCCCGGAAATGGTTGAAGAAATACTCATGTCACCTGATCTACATATACATTTTATCACAGTAATATTCTGGACAAAACTGCAAAGGTCACACTTATGATTTTACAAAGTCTAAATGGAAAGTGAACACGGATTACTAAAAACATCCATGTCCATGTTGCCTAATGCTCTCAAATGTCATTCTTTGGTGACTACATATTTGTTTCTTCCTAAGATTATATATTCAAACTCAATCCTGTTGAAAATGTCTAATCCTAACACTCACTTTGTACTTTGCCTAATTTCCTATTGTCTTCCTTGATATTTGCTTTCCTACATTTTTTCCCTAGTTCATCTTTGTGACTGACTCTTCACATGTGCTGACATTGGCATTCACTCTCTAATCGAAACCCTGTTGCTAAAGATTTTTTTTTTCCAAATTCTATACTCACACTTCTTCCGAAAACTACCGATTATCTTCCTAATCTTACCGACTATCCCTTTTGGAGTTGATGTTCCCTTCTAAATTCAATCATCCAAGGTACAAAGTCTTATGCCATTGTATATTGATTTATCCAAGAAAACTCTGCTGAAGGTAATTCAATGCTAAGTATCCCAATCAAGGGCCCAATTCCCTTCTTGGCTTCAAATCTTACCTAGATTTCTGTTTTCATACATATATTTCACCTCTATGTTCTTATAAATATAGCAGATTCCCAATATCATTATTCATCCCTCAGAATAATTCCTAACCCAAATTGAACAAGTTATTAATGCTAACCATACACTGTTCCCTCAATCTAACTTTACAGAAGAGCGGGACAGAGTTGGTCTTACAATACAGGAATATAGGGGATCTTCCACCTGCTGAGAACCTCAAAGGTCCATGCAGATATGACCCCTGGAGAAGATGTAGGCAGATATGAAGGACCAAACAAGGCCTGTGTGGAGAGCTGTTCCTGGGTGCCTATGGTTGATATACCATTCTAACTTGTAAAAGTGTCACATGAAGTAGGGGTAGCCACCAGCACTTGTCCCCGTGGAACTCCTTGTATTTCGTTAAGCAAATACCAAACTCCCAGTGCAGCAGCAAGAAACACCACGAAAATGGAGGATGAACAAATGGCTTCACAGTCCACATGGGGAGACACTTTGCCCCCAGTGGCCACAGATTACCTACAAACAGGGAATTCAGTACTGCTGCCATATGTTCCTTATTAAATAAGATACCATGTCCTCCAGGTCACATAGATGCACACCCAGCTTTGATGGTCTCACTACAAAGAAGCTATAGCTCCGGACAACAATATAAATTTAAGTGCCCAAACTCAAAGCCAGTTTCTCAAGAAGTCTTTAGGCCAGCAGAGCTCCATGTTTGGGTTGTCTTTACAATGTCCCTTACTTTGTGAAACTCCTCCACCACATCCAAGGTTGTGAACTCCTGAGAATTTCCCATTCCAGATTGGATTTATTTTCCAATTTTCACTTCTACAGTAACTGACCTAGTTTTACATCAATGCAAGTAGATTCCTATGGAATATGATGTGTATTTTGAAGTTCATTTTTATTCAACACTGTTACATTACTATTTCTTCAGTTTATGCACATAATAGGATATATATTTATTCCACAAGTTAGGAAGTTTATAGGCATTTGTTTCACTTTCAATCACTTTCTGCTTCAGAACACATGTATTCCTCCATGTTTCTTGACTGGTCTTCTCATGAGACTTCTTTCCAAACACATTATTTTCTATTTCCGTAATCACTTTTGAAACAAAACTCACACACCCTTCATTATAAACCATAACTCTAAGATTACCATTAGATGTATAACTCTTTGGAATGAATGATTGTATATCAATATAAGATTTCCAATATATTTTCAGATATCAATTCAATCCATTATTTAAGTGGAACCAGTTATATTTTTTCCCAGTATGATCTATTTATGCATTATCTCTATATTCATAGACACAGCGTACACCTCTTTGTACCCCCAATACTAATTTATTCGTCTTCACAATATTGCTCCCGGAAATGGTGGAAGAAATACTCATTTCACCTGATCTACATATACATTTTATTACAGTAATATTCTGGACACCAAATGCAAAGGTCACACTTATTATTGTACCAAAGCCTAAATGGAAAGTGAGCATGGATTACTAAAAACATCCATGTCCACATTGCCTAATTCTCTCAAATGTCAATCCTATTCCTGACTACATATGTGTTTCTTCCTAAGATTATATATTCAACCTGAACCCTTTGAAAATGTCTAATCCTATCACTTTATAGTTTGCCTGATTTTGTAATGTCTCTATTTATATCTGCTTTCCTACATATTTCCCAAGTTCATCATTGTGATTGACTCTTCACATGTGCTGACAAACATATTCACTCTCTAACCAAAACCCTATTGCTAAAGAACTTTTGTTCCAAATACTATACTCACTCTTCTTCCTATACCTACCGACTATCTTCCTAATCCTACCGACTATCCCTGTTTGACTGGATGTTCTCTTGTACATTCAATCATCCAAGGTAGAAGATCCTATGCCATTGATTATAGATTTATTTTAGACATCTGTGCAGAAAGTAATTCACTGCTAATTATCCCAGTCAAGGTCCCAATGCCATTCTGGGCTTCGAATCTTACCTAGATTTCTGTTTTTATAATTATATTTCACCTCTATATTCTTTTAAATATTTTAGGTTCCAAATACCATCATTCATCCAGTAGAATGATTTCTAACCCAAATCAAACATGTTGTTAACCTTAACCATTCACTGTTCCATCAATCTAACTTTACGGAAGAGCAGGGATAGAGTTGGTCTTAAAACACAGGAATGTATGAGATATTTCACCTGATGAAAACCTCAAAGGTACTTGCATAAATGATCCCTGAAGAAAATGAAGGCAGCTATAAAGGACCTGAGAGAGCAAAAGTCATCTTCAATGGCAAACAACCTGGTCAGGATGAAGGGTTCTGTCTGAATCAGCCTCTCTCTTCTTAATGTAGAGAAAATGGACCAAACCCAGCCTGTGTGGGTAGCTGTTCCAGGGCGCCTATTATTGATATACCATTCTAACTTGTGAAAGCGTAACAGGAAGTAGGGGCAGCCTCCTTCTCATGTGACACTTGGAAGCCACTGGTAGGACAAAGTGATTGCCAAGGCAGTTACCTCATTGAGTTCCTGAAGGAAGTGACCTCACCTCACTTCCTTGGTGATTAAAATCTCTGAACTTGGGATTCATGAAGCCAGTCACCCATAGCCAGTCTCAGTCCCAGTCCCAGTGGTCACACTTGTTTGGATTTACCAAAGACAGAGTCAGTCTTTCTTGGTAACTACTGATGTGAGGATGGCCAAATGCCAGGAAAGCTCTGAAGAGGAGCCGTTTCTGAGAAAGCAGGTAGTGGCTCACCTCTGGCTCCTGACACCTTCACAGAGTTAGCCAAGGAGACCAGATCTGACACAGGTCAGGCCATTTCAGGGGAATATAGTATGGTCCACCAGTCAGAGGACACTCTGGATATTCACAGACCTACTTGAGTTAATGAGGTGCCTTTGTGGGTGTGGGTGTGAGTTTGTGGTTTTGTCTAATGTTTTGAGAATAGGTAGGAAAGGCGGTTTGTTTGGATTGGAGTGGACTGTTTCTAGTAAGTCGTTTGACAAGGCGAGTGCTTCTATGTCTGTGTTTCCCACTCTGTCCGTGGTTGTAGACATTAGAAAAGACAATGCATCAAGGATGTGTCCTGTCTAGTAGAATGCTTCCCAGCATTCTTCCTGCCCGATTTAGGAATGGACTGTGGCTCGCCTTATGCATGGGAAACACCTACTAACTTTCTAAGTTCCTGTTTTCTTCCTGAATTCCGGCAAATCTCAAGAATAGGCCCATGGTTTTGAGTCCAAGATATGTACCACCTCCAAGCTCTGTGACATGGCCATGTACTTGATAGCTGTAGGGAATGGGAACATCTTAGAAAACTCAAATATCTGTGTGACCAGTAAACTCTCAGTGGAGAGACCCTGCTTTGGTTTATTTGCATACTTATGGTTATGTTGCCCTGAATGTCAAGAAGGTCTTTGCCTCAGGCCAGCCCTTTGTGAAGCCTGAAGAAAACTGTTTTCAAATGGAAATAAATGGGCATAACATGTTGCTCTTTGCTTAATTGCTTTGGAAAGGGATGTGTCCGAATCAGCCTCTTGGGCCTCTGTGAGGTTGTGGCTTAGATTCTCAGCACATGATAGATCTAAAGATAGATTCCATGTGTGCAATCAAAACCAAAATGGCAAAAAAATTAGTCATTGTGGATGAGTCTCTTGCATTCCTCTGTTAGGTTCTTTACCTCCATCAAGTGTGAATAGGAATCCTTTAGGTCAAATGAGTTCTTCAAAGCCCTGCAGAGGTGCTTGTGTTTTCTCAAGACTCCAAATCACATAAAGAATCTATACCTGAGAGTCAGTAGGCCTGAAATTGGAGAAGGAGAGCAGTATTAATGGCAGGCCGATTTGATCACTCCTGGTTCACAGGAAGGGTGTCCATGTCACCCTGACTTTAGGCAAATGAGGGGCAAGCAACATTATTTTGGACACTCTCTTGGGATGCATTCCGCATGGTAACCTCCAGCCAGAGGTTATGATGAATGTCTATATTTAAGAAGATGAGGGCCATGTGGGTGTATTTTGGTTTTAATTGTGGTCATTCTTGTGGCAGTTGGAAGAGATGACTGGATCCACCTGGGCTTGAACTCTGGTGTCATTCCCCTTAGAGACTGAGTTCTGGAACACACATCAAGGAAGAATTGCCATAAATTGTGTGGGGATTTTAAGAGGCCACGCATGAGAGTCGTCCTTGGAAACTGAGATCTATGCCCACGGTGGCTTTCCACAGAGCACTGGGAATCTCAGACAGGATATCACATGATTTAATTCTGAAAGACTTGGCAGCCATATTTGATAGTCAAAACACACATGGACCTCAATTGTAGACCTCAATGGGCGTGGCTTCATGTGACCTTTTGGCCATGTTCTGGGAAGCCTTGCCTGTGAGAGTTCTCCAGAGCTTTCATTGAAATGATCTTCCTCAACATTGAATAATTCCTGAATGAATTGAAATAAACAGTGCCTCCAACTTTATCCTTGAAAATTGGCTAGATAAATACCATGAAATTTTTAAAATTCCAATGACCAGGTGGCACTGAAGAACCTTTGGATGTCCTGTTGCTGATCATGAGTGTACCAGACAGTGCCTTGATTAACTGGTTTTCATGAATATGGTGTAGAACAGAGATGCCAGTAATTTGGAGCCTGTAGAATAGTGGGCCTAGAGCAGAGGTGATTAAGTGTGTGATAAAACATCTGTGGTGGGGTCATGTGGATCTGCCATTGTCTTCCAAATGGCTTGTGACTGACATGGTGCAGCCAGCAGAACATTGTATGTAAACGCATCATGTTATATGGAGAGGTTTAAGGGCAATGTTCAGAATCAGGTTGCTATGGTCACGGAGGCAACCTATGTGGTATACAAGCCCTGTTGGTGCATTCTCCTGCAGACCCTGACCCACCACATGTGACAGAACTCCCTCCAGCACTGTGGTCAAGTTTAACTCCTTGTATTTCATGAAACAAATACAAAACTCTGAGTGCAGCAGGAGACATTATAAAAAGTGGAGGATGATGAAATGGCTTCACAGTCCACATGGGGAGACACATAGACCCCAGTGGCCATAGTTTACCTACAAAGAGAGAATTCAGCACTGCTGCTTCATGTTAATTGGAAAATTATAAACCATGTGCTCAAGGTCACAGAGATGCATTAACAGCTTTGATGGTCTTACTAGAAAAAAAGCTAAAGCTCCTGAAAACAACATATATTTCAACTGTCCATCTTAGAGGCAGTTTCTGCAGAGTCTTTAGGCTGGCAAATCTTCATGTTTGTGGAGTATTTACATAGTCCCTTACTTTTGGAAACTCCTCTACCATCTCCAAGGTTGTGAAATCCGGAGCAGTTTTCATTTCAGGTATGAATTCAAAGATTTTCTAACTCTTTTCCTCTAATTGTGTCTTACTTGGGGTGAAAATAATGTAAAGTTATTGTTCTAAATGAGAGTGGGAAAATTTTTGTGTAACACTAATTTGCATACACATTGATCATTTTCCAAATTTCCATTTGAAATACGGAATCCCTGACAGTAACTCATACCCTACTATACTCTGACTACTAATCCTAATATGATGGAGAATAATACCCAAACAGAATGAAAATACAAGCAGTTCAGTGGAGACATGGTGTACAGTTGGACTTCCCTTTTGCATGATTAAGGGTAGGTGTTATAAATCTACTCAATTTTTAATTGAAATAGTCCTCCATGTGTTTTTAAAGTTTACAAATATGTTAATATGTCTCCCTTTCTCTGTAGCCTACTCAGCACATGTATTTTTATATGCACATAGAGAATCCTACCTGGTATCACACGTACATTTTCATGAGTTGGCTGAATAGGCAGATACAAATTGTGAGAAGAGATCAGTCCTCCTAAACCCTGTGGGAACTGAAAATTCAAACTATGTGTGAGCTTCCCAGTAGAACAATATTATACATAAATCCATGTTCAGTATAATAAATATTTTTGCATCTGTGGATGATGTATATTACATGATGAATTATGATTAGCATGTATTTATTGATACTTTTTAATGTATATTTGTGTTTAGTTAAAATATATATATATATGTATATATATATATATATATATATATATCTCCAGATTTCTCAAAATATGAAATATATGTGTCTTATACACACTCTGTAAATTCATTCATGTTCATGTATATGATTTATAATCAACTTTTCAGAAGATAATTCTCAGAAATATTCATCCACCTGAAATACATATTTGTTTCCCAGTACTGAAAACTAACTTCAATCAATGGTGTTTACAAATCCTAATATTTCTACAGTAACTGACCCAGTTTAACATCAATGCCAGTAGATTCCAATGGGACATGATGTCTATATTGACCTTCATTTTAATCCAACACTGGTACATTACTATTTCTTCAGTTTTTGCACATCATAGGATATGTATTTCATCCACAAGTTCACAAATATATAGGAATTTGTTTCACTTTCAAACACTTCTTGCTTCAGAACACATGTATTCCTCCATGTTACTTGATTCATCTTTTCATGAGACTTCTTTCCAAATACATTATTTTCAATTTCCATAATCAATTTCAAAGCTAAACTCACACAATCTTCATGATGAACCATAACATTAATATTAACATTAGATGTATAACTGGTTGGAATGAAAAATTGTATATCAATATAAGATTTCCTCTATATGTTCACGATTCAATTCAATCCATTATTTAAAGTTGGAACCAGTTATGTTTTTATTCACAGTATTGTCTATTAATGCATTATCTCTATATTCATAGATACAGTGTACTCCTCTTTGTCCCTTCAATACTAATTTATACGTCTTCAAAATATTGCTCCCAGAAATGGTGGAAGAAATACTCATGTCACCTTATCTATATATAGATTTCATCACAGGAATATTCTGGACACAAAAAGCGAAGGTCACACTCATGATTGTATCAAAGCCTAAATGCCAAGGGAGCGTGGATTACTAAAAAGAACCATGTCCAGGTTGCCTAATGCTCTCAAATGTAAATCCAATTGGTGACTACATATTTGTTTCTTCCTAAGATTATATATTCAACCTCAAACATGTTGAAAATGTCTAATCCTATCACTCACTTCATACTTTTCCTGATTTCGTAATATCTTTATTGATACCTGCTTTCATACATATTTCCCCCAGTTCATCATTGTGACTGACACTTCACATATGCTGACATTTACATTCACTCTCTACCCGAAACCCTATTGCTAAATAACTTTTGGTCCAAATCCTATACTCACTCTTCTTTCTAAACCTACTGACTATCTTCCTAATGCTACTGACTATAGTTTTTTGACTCGATGTTCTCTTCGACAATCAATTATCCAAGGTATAAGGTCCTATGCCATTGTATATCAATTTATCTGAGACACATGTGCAGAACATAATTCAAACCTAAGTATCCCACTCAAGGGCCCAGTTCCCTTCTGGCTTCCAATCTTACCTAGATTTCTGTTTTTATACTTATATTTTACCTATATATTTTTGTAAATATCACAGGCTCCCAATACCATTATTCATCCGGCAGAAAGATTCCTAACGCAAATCAAACATGTTATTAACCCTAAACATACACTTTTCCCTCAATCTAACTTTACAGAAGAGGAGGGACAGAGTTGGTCTTACAATACAGGAATGTAGGGGATCTTCCACCTGCTGAGGACATCAAAGGTATATGCAGAAATGATCCCCTGAGATGATGAAGGAAGCTATGAAGAACCTGAGAGAGCAAAAGACATCTTCCATGGCAAACTATCTGGTCAGGATGAAGGGATGTGTCTCAATCAGCCTCTACCTTCTTAATGTAGAGAAGATGGACCAAACCAGGCCTGTGTGGAGAGCTGTTCCCAGGTACCTATGGTTGGTATACCATTCTAACTGTGAAAGTGTGACAGGAAGTAGGGACAGCCTCCATCTCATGGGACTTTTAGATGTAACTTTTAGGACAAAGTGGTTGCAAAGTCAGTGACCTCATTCAGTTCCTGAAGGAAATGACCTCACCTCACTGCCTTGGTGATGGAACTCTCTGGACGTTTGATCCTGGAAGACAGGCACCAAGAGCCAGTCACAGTCCCAGTCCCAGTGGTCTCACTTGTTTTGATTTATCAAGAACAGAGTCAGTCTTTCTTAGTACCTACTGATGTGACGATGGCCAAATGACAGGAAAGCTCTGAAGAGGAGCTTTTCCTGGGAAATCAGGTAGTGGCTCACCCATGGCTCCTAACAACTTCAAAGTGTTGGCCAAGGAGACTAGATCTGATACAGGACAGGCCATTTTGGGGGAACATACAATGGCCCACCATTCCGAGGACACTCTGGATAGTCACAGACTTACTTGAGCAAAGGAGGTGCCTTTGAGTGTGTGTGTGGGGGTTTGTGGTTTTGTCTCATGTTCTGAGAATAGGAAGGAAAGGCTCTTTGTTTGGATTGGTGTGGACTGTTTCCAGTAAGTCGTTTGACAAGGCGAGTGCTTCTATGTCTGTGCATCCCACTCTGTCCGTGGTTGTAGACATTAGAAAAGAGAATGCATCAATGGATGTGTCCTGTCTAGTAGAAAGCTTCCAAACATTCATCCTGCCCAATTTACAAATGGACTGCAGCTTGTCTTATTGAAGGGCAACATCTGCTCTCTTACTAAGTTTCTGTTTTCTTCCTGAATTCTGGAAACTCTCCAGAATAGCCTCATGGTTTTGTGTCCAAGATATGTACCACCTCCAAGCTCTGTGATATGGTGATGTACTGGATAGCTGAAGGAAATGGCGAGCATCTAAGAAAACTCAGATATCAGTGGGACCAGGAAAGTCTCAGTGGAGAAACCCTTCTTTCGGGCTTTTGCTTACCTATTGTTCTGCTGCCCTGAATTTCAGGAAGGTTTTTACCTCAGGACACTCATTTGTGAAGCCTGAAGAAAACAGTTTTCAAATAGAAATGAATGGGCATCACCTGTGGCTCTTTGCTTAATTTCATTGGAAATGGATGTTTCTGAAACAGCCTCTTGGCCCTGTGTGAGGCTGTGGTTAGATACTCAGCACCTTATACATCCCACGTGTTCATCCAAAACCAAAATGGCCAAAAGAGCAGTCCTTGTGGATGAAGTCTCTCCCTACCTCTGTAAGGTTCCTGACCTCTATCAAGTGAGAATAGGGTGCCTTTGGGTCAAATGAGTTCTTCAAAGCCCTTCAGAGGCTAGCCCATAGGTGATTCCAATGATTCCAATTCACATGAAGATTCTAAACCCCACAGTCAGTAGTCCTCAAATTGGAGAAGCAGAGCAGTATTAACGGCAGGCCTATTTGATCAGTCATGGTTCACAGAAAGGTGTTCAGGCCACCCCAACTTTAAGCAAATGAGGGGCAAGGGAGCTTATTTTGGACACTGTCTTGGGCTGTGACCCTCATGGAAACCTCCATCCAGAGGTTAAAATGAGTGTCTATATGGAAGAAGATGATGGCCATGTGGAAGTGTTCTGGTTTTAATTGTGGTTATTTGTGTGGTTGTTGAAAAATATGACTGGCTCCACCTGGTCTTGAACTCTGGTGTGATTCCCCTTAGAGACTGAGTTCTGGAACTGATCTCAGAGAAGTATTGCCATGAGTTTTGTTGGGATTTTAGAAGGCCATGCATGAGAGTCACCCTTGGAAACTGAGATCTGTGCCCAGGAAGGCTTTCCACAGAGCACAGGGAATCTCAGCCAGGTTATCACATATTTTTTTTTCTGAAAGAATTAGCAGCCATAGTTGAGAGGCAAAACAGGCAAGGATTTTACATTGTAGACCTCAATGGGCCTGGCTTCATGTGACCATTTGGCAACACTTTGGGAAGCCTTGCCTGTGAGAGTTATCCAGAGCGTTCATTGAAATGGGCTTCCTCACCATTTAATGGTTACTGAATTAAATGAAACCCTCAGTGCCTACAACTTCATCCTTGAAAAATGGGCTCGATAAATACCATGAAATTTTTGAAATTCCCATGACCAGGTGGCACTGGAAAACCATTGGAGATCCTGTTGCTGATCATGAGTGTACCAGAAAGTGCCTTGATTGACTGGGTTTCACAAAAAAATTGTGTAGAACAGAGATGCCAGTAAGTTGGAACCTGCTGAGTAGTGGGCCTAAAGCAAAGGTGGGTAGGTGTGAGATAAAACATCTCTGGTGATTTCATGTGGATCGGCCGTTGGCTTTCAAATGGCTTGTGACTGACATGATGCAGCCAGCAGACCCTTATATGAAAAGGCATCTTGTTATATGGATAGGTTTCTGGGCAATATTCAGAATCAGGTTGATATGGTCAAGGGGGCAAGCTATGTTGGACATAAGCCTGGTTGGTGCATTCTCCTGCAGACTCTGTCCCACCACACGTGACAGAACTCCCTCCAGCACTGTGTCCCAGTTGAACTCCTTGTATTTCATGAAGCAAATACTAAACTCCCTGTGCAGCAGCAAGAATCACCACGAAAAGTAGAGTATGACCAAATGGCTTCACAGTCCACACGAAGAGACACTTATCCCCCAGTTGCCACAGTTTACCTACAAAGTGAGAATTCAGCACTGCTGCCTCATTTTCATTGGAAAATAAGATACCATGTCCTCCAGGTCACATAGATGTTGACCCAGTTTTGATGCTCTCACTACATAGGATGCTAAAGCTACCGACAACAACATACATTTCAAGTGTCCCAACTCAGAGGCAGTATCTCAAGAAGTCTTTAGGCCTGCAGAGCTCCATGTTTGTGGAGTGTTTACCTTGTCTTTTATTTTTGGAAAGTCATCTACCACCTCCAAGGTTGTGAACTCCTGAGCATATTCCATTCCGGGTATGTATTCACAGATTTTCTAACTCTTATCCTCTAATTGTGTATTTCTTCCAGCGAGGGTAATATCAAGGGATTGTTCTTAATGTGAGTGGGAAGATTTTTGTGTAGCACATATTTGCAAACACATTGGGTTTACTTTCCTATTTTCCATTCGAAATACTGAATCTCTGACACTAACCCATACCCTACTAGACTCTGACTACTAATCCTTATATGATGGAGAATAGTAACCCAAACAGAATACAAATACCAGTAATTCAGAGAAGGCATGATATGTAGTTGGACATCCCTTTTGGATTATATTGTGTAGGAGTTAAAATATATATTTAATGTTTATTGACATAGTTCTCCATGTGTTTTTAAAATTAACAAATATGTGAATTCCTCTCTCCCTTTTCTGTAGCCTATTAAGCACATGTATTTTTATATGCACAAATAGAATCCTACCTGGTATCACATGTACATTCTTCTGAGGTGGCTGACATGGCAGATAAAAATTGTGAGAAGAGATCACTCCTCCTAACCTCTGTTGGAACCAAAAAATTAACCTATGGGTGAGCTTCCTAGTTGACCAACATTATGCATAAATCCATTTTCAGTAAAATGTATATTTTTGGATAAGTGGATGTTATATATTTAATGATGAATTTCGATTGGCATATATATTGCTACTTTTTAATGTCTCTGTGTGTGTGTGTTTTTGTGTGTGTGTGTGTGTGTGTGTATATATATATATATATATATATATATATACTCTCCAGATTTTTCAAAATATGAAATATATGTGTCTTATTATACACTTCCTAAAATCATTTATATTCATGTATGAGGATTTATAATGAACTTTTCACAAGATTATTCTCAGAAATATTCATCCACCTGAAATACATATTTGTTTCCTAATACTGAAAACTAACTTCAGTGAATGGTGCATACAAATCATAATATTTTGACATTGCAAGAGGGCCGTGAATAGAGAGCATCATACCCATTGTACCGCGCCACTGTGCAGGTGACTAACGACTAAGAACGACAAAAAACTATCTTGTTAGGAACTTACAGCAAAATGGGGGTGCACTGAAACCTAGAAGAAGGATTTCTAGCACTGAGGTCCGGTAAATGAGTCCCAAACATGAGCCAACTCTGCGACCAGAGATCCTGTCTGACTGATCCGCGCGACCCGTCCAGTGGCTACAGACAGCAGGGCACCACCGAGATGCGATCAATAATCACGGAGAAACGTTGATGCAAATTCTGTGGAATTCTACCAGTAGAGTCCCCACTGAGACCTGGGCTGAGTTCAGGGTTTCAGATGGGGAAGGAAGTGGTACAGTTCTAAACCCCACAATAGAAACTCCACAAAGGAAACCAACGGCCACCATCTTGGTGAGCTGAAGTAACGACAGCCACTCCCCTACAGATTGCAACAATAAAACAGGTGCTGTTACTCAGCTCATTTCCCATACTTCGGGGAATTTGCATCAAATCTCTCCTAGGCTTTCTGGGGGAGAGATTATCAGAGCGAGCCTGCATAAAGACAGGGGAAAACTAGAGGCACCTGACTTTCAACTCCCCCTCCCATCAGTGGTGAAAAAAACCTGTCTAGCCAGTGCTGAGAGAGGGGCAAGCAGAAAAAAAAAATCAAAACAATAGAGTGCCGGGGTTCCCAGTAGCCAACTGTGCAATCAGAGATCCGGGCTGATTGAATCATGCAGCCAGGCCTGCTGTTACAGATGTCGGGGAACCACCGATAAGTGACCTGAAGCAGGGAGAAATGTTGGTGCGGATTCTGTGGAATCCTGCCGGCTGAGCTCCCACTGATCCCCGGGCTGAGTTTGGGAATTCAGACAGGGAAGAAAGTGGTATAGTTCTATCCCCCACAAAAGAAACTCCACCAAGGAAACCAGCGGCCACCATCTTTGAAATCTGAAGTAACCACCGCCCCTCTCCAATAGATTGCAACAATAAAACAGATGTGTGTTACTCAGCTCATCTCTCATACAGCGGGGAATTCGCATAAAATGTCTCCTAGGCTTTCCGGGGGAGGGTTAATCAGAGCAAGCCTGCATAAAGACGCAAGAAAAACTAGAGACACCTGACTTTCGACTCCCCCTACCATCAGTGGCAATAACGAAACGTGTATAGCCAGTGCTGGGGGAGGGGCAAGCAGAAAAAATCAAAACAATAGAGTGTCTGGGTTCCCAAAAGACACCCTCCGCACCCAACAAAAGGCAGGCACAGAGTACAGTTTGAACTGCCGAGAGGCATCACTCAGGGGAAATCTGGTCTAGAAAAAGAAACCAGGACAAGCAGGAGAAACCAAAGGACTAGAAGGCAGGCCCTTGTGACTGGGCGGCTGGAGACCGCAGGCCCGCACGTGACATTCCACCCACTGCCTGAGTGACTGGGGGGCTGAGGAATGCCCGCCCGCCGGCAACCGAGCGTGAGACTGCGTGGCTAGAGATTGCCAACCCAACGGCGACAGCCCACCTGCTGCCCGCGTGACTGGGCGGCTGGAGACCGCCTGCCTGCTGGCGACCAACCGCGCAATTGGGCAGCTGGAGACCACCCGCCTGCCAGTGACTCAGAGCTGAAACAAACCAGAGACAGTCAAGTCCCACCCCCCAATTCGGACACCTCGGCAAGGAGCCTGGGGCCCGCCAAAGCAGAGAGGTGACATCACTGGAGCTCGGCCTTCGGAATTACTTCCAAGCGGAATCCACTTTAGCAGGCATAGTTTACCAACACAAAGGAGAGACAACAGAGATATACAACACCAAAACAAATCTAAAGAATAAAGCAGAAACACAGCAATCAAATAGAGCTGGAAAATAACGTGAACATCATGAAAAAAAAAGGGCAAAAAAGGAGTACAAACAATGCAGGACAAATTAATTCTACAGGAGGACCTTGAAGGATCAGAAACAGGGATAGGGAAAGAACTCAAGGCATACGGAACTCAGATGGAAAGGAATATTAGAGAAGACATGAGGCAGCAAGTCCAAGCAATAAAAGTATATTTTGAAAATGAATTAAACAAACAAATTCAAATGGCAAAGAATGAGCATTACCAGGAGATAGAGATCTTAAAAAAATATTAAACAGTAATCCTAGAAATGCAGGAAAATATAAACCAAATTAAAAACTCAAACGAGAATATTACAAATAGACTAGATCAAGTAGAAGTCAGAACATCAGATAATGAAGACAAAGTTTATCAACTTGAAAAAAATTGAGTAAACACAGAAAAGATGCTTAAATCCCACCAGGAATTTATTCAAAAGATATGGGATGTCATAAAAAAACAAAAAACAAATTTAAGAGTCATCAGGATAGAAGAAGGCATAGAGATTCAAACCAATGGAATGGACAACATATTAAATGAAATAATTCTATAAAACTTCCCAGAGATGAATGATGGATTGGATTGCCAAATCCTGGAAGCCTACAGGACCCCAAACATTCAAAAACATAATAGACCAAATCCAAGACATATAATTATGAAGATAGCCAACATACAGAACAAGGAGACAATATTAAACGCTTATAAGAGAAAGGAGGCAGATTACATTCAGGGGTAAACCAATTAGGTTAACAACTGATTTTTCATCACATTCATTGAAAGTGAGAAGATCCTGGAACAATGTAATTCAAATGCTGAAAAAAAAAAAAGAATTCCAACCAAGAATACCATATAAAGCAAAGTTAAGCTTCAGATTTGACAATGAAATTAAAGTCTTTCACGATAAACAAAAGCTAAAACAATTCTCAGCCAGAAAACCAGCACTTCAAAGCATTTTGTGCAAAATACTACAAGAAGAAGAGTTAAAAAATAGTGCCCAAAACTAACAGTGGGAAGTATCTCAGTAAAGCGGGAGGAAAGTAACCAAAAAAGTAAAAACTATCCAAACTAAAATATAATAAATAAATAAACATGACAGGAAGTACAAATCATATTTCAATTGTAACCATAAATGTTAATGGCCTAATTTCACCAATCAAGAGACATGTGCTAGTGACCTGGATCAAAAAAACAAATCCAACAATATTCTGCGTTCAGAAGACTCATATGATAGGAAAAGACATACACAGGCTGAAGGTAAAAGGTTGGGAAAAATCATAACACTCACACGGCCCTCGGAAGCAAGAAGGATTTGCCATACTCATATGGAATAAAATCAACTTCAAACCTAAGTTAATCAAAAGGGATAAAGAATGACACTATATTCTGTTAAAAGGAATCATCCACCAACAAGAAAAAAACAATTATCAATTTGTATGCACCAAGCAATGGAGGTGCAACGTTCATAAAACAAACTCTCCTCAAGTTCAAGAGTCAAATAGACTACAACACAATAATTATGGGTGACTTCAACATACCACTCTCGGCATTAGAGAGATCCTCTAGACAAAAACTGAATAAAGAAACTATAGAACTCAACAGCACAATCAATAACCTAGACTTAACCGACATATATAGAATATATCAACCATCATCAAGTGGATACATGTTCTTCTCAGCAGCACATGGATACTACTCAGAGATACACCATATATTATGCCATAGGGCAATTCTTAGTAAATATAAAGGCATGGAGATTATACCGTGCACCATATATGATCATAATGGAATGAAACTGGAAATCAATGAGAAAAGAAAGAAGGAAAAATCCTACATCACATGGAAAATGAACAACGTGCTACTGAATGATCAATGGGTTACAGAAGACATAAAGAAGGAGATAAAAAAATTCTTAGAGACAAATGACAATACAGACACAACATACCGGAATCTATGGGACACAATGAAAGCAGTTTTAAGAGGGAAATTCATTTCTTGGAGTTCTTTCCTCAAAAAAAGAAAAATACAACAAATAAATGAACTTAAACTACACCTCAAAAACCTAGAAAAGGAAGAGCAAAACAACAGCAAATGTAGTAGAAGACAAGAAATAATTAAATTTAGAGCAGAAATCAATGAAATTGAAACAAAAAAAAGTTGAAAAAATTGATAAAACTAAAAGTTGGTTCTTTGAAAAAATAAATAAGATCGACAGGCCCTTAGCCATGCTAAGGAAAAGAAGAAGAAAGAGAATTCAAATTACTAACATATGGGATGAAAAAGGCAATATCACAACAGACACTACAGAAATACAGAAGATAATTAGAAAGTATTTTGAAACACTATATTCCAACAAAATAGAATATTGTGAAGATATTGATAAATTTCTTAAGTCATACGATCTGCCCAGATTGAGTCAGGAAGACACAAACAATTTAAACAGGCCAATAACAAAGGAAGAAATAGAAGAGGCAATCAAAAGACTACCAACCAAAAAAAAGCCCTGGACCGGATGGGTATACAGCGGATTTCTACAAAACCTTCAAAGAAGAATTAAAACCAATATTTTTTCAAGCTTTTTCAAGAAATAGAAAAAGAAGGAGCTCTTCCAAATTCATTCTATGAGGCCAACATCACCCTGATCCCGAAACCAGACAAAGACACTTCAAAGAAAGAATACTACAGACCAATATCTCTAATGAACTTGGATGCAAAAATTCTCAATAAAATCCTGACGAATCAAATACAAAAGCATATCAAAATAATTGTGCACCATCATCAAGAAGGATTCATCCCCGTGATGCAAGGATGGTTCAATATACGAAAATCAATAAATGCCATTCACCACATCAATAGAATTAAAGACAAGAACCATATGATCATCTCGATAGATGCAGAAAAAGCACTTGACAAAGTTCTGCATCCCTTTATGTTCAAAACACTATAAATACTAGGGATAACAGGAACTTACCTCAAAATTGTAAAAGCTATATATGCTAAACCTCAGGCTAGCATCATCCTAAATGGAGAAAAACTGAAGGCATTCCTTCTAAAATCTGGAACAAGACAGGGATGCCCTTTATCACCACTTCTATTCAATTTAGTTTTGAAATACTAGCCAGAGCAATTAAACAGACGAAAGAAATTAAAGGCATAAAAATAGGAAAAGAAGAATTTAAAGTATCACTATTTGCAGATGACATGATAATATATTTAACAGACACAAAAAGGTCTACAAAGAAATGGCTAGAGTTAATAAATGAATTCAGAAATGTGGCAGGATATATAATTAACACGCATAAATCAAAGGCATTCCTGTATAACAGCAACAAAACTTCTGAAATGGAAATGAGGAAAACCACTCTATTCACAATATCCTCAAATAAAATAAGATACTTGGGAATCAACCTAACAAAAGAGGTGAAAGATTTATATAATGAAAAATACAGAACTCTAAAGAGAGAGATAGAAGAAGATCTCAGAAGATGGAAACATGTGCCCTGTTCATGAATAGGCAGATCTAACAACATAAAAATGGCAATATTACACAAAGTTCTCTACAGGTTTAATGCAATGCCAATCAAAATCCCAACGGCATTTCTTGTAGAAATAGATAAATCAATCATGAAATTCATATGGAAAAACAAAAGACCCAGAATAGCAAAAGCAACTCTAAGCAGGAAGTGTGAATCTGGAGGTATAGCGATTCCAGAGTTCAAACTGTACTACAAAGCAATAGTAACAAAAACAGCATGGTACTGGTACCGAAAAAAACAGGTGGACCAGTGGTACAGAAGAGAGGACACAGAAACCAATCCACAAAATTACAACTTTCTTATATTTGATAAAGGGGCTAAAAGCATGCAATGGAGGAAGGGTAGCATCTTCAACAAATGGTGCTGGGAAAATTGGAAATCCATATGCAACAAAATGAAACTGAATTCCCTTCTCTCGCCATGCACAAAATTTAACTCAAAATGGATCAAGGATGTAGATATAAAATCAGAGACACTGCATTTCATAGAAGAAAAAGTTGGCTACGATCTACATACTGTGGGGCCGGGCTCCAAATTTCTTAATAGGACGAGCATAGCCCAAGAGTTATTAACAAGAATAAAAAAATGAGACTTACTTAAACTAAAAAGTTTTTTTTCTCTGCCAGAGAAACAATAAGAGAGGTAAATAGAGAGCCTACATCCTGGGAACAAATTTTTACCCCTCACACTTCAGATAGAGCCCTAATATCCTGAATATACAAAGAATTAAAAAAAAACTATCAATAAGATAACAAATAACCTAATCAACAAATGGGGCAAGGACCTGAAATGACACTTCACCGAGGAGGACATACAATCAATCAACAAGTACATGAAAAAATGCTCACCACATGTAGCAGTCAGAGAAATGCAAATCAAACCCACCCTAAAATACCATCTCACTCCAGTATGATTGGCAGCCATTATGAAGTCAAACAACAAGTGTTAACGAGGATGTGGGGAAAAGGGGACACTTGTACACTGCTGGTGGGACTGCAAATTGGTGAGGCCAACATGGAAAGCAGTATGGGAATTCCTGGGAAAGCTAGGAATGGATCCACCATTTGAACCAGCTATCGCCCTTCTCGGACTATTCCCTGAGGATCTTAAAAGAGTGTACTAAAGGGATACTGCCACATCAATGATCATAGTGGCACAATTCACAATAGCTAGACTGTGGAACCAACCTAGATGCAATTCAATAGATGAATGGATAAAAAAAATGTGGCATCTATACACGATCGATGCAGCACTAAAAAATGACAAAATCATAGAATTTGCAGGGAAATGGATGGCATTAAAGCAGATTATGCTAAGAGAAGCTAGCCAATCCTTAAAAAAAATGGCAAATGTCTTCTTTGATAAAAAGAGAGTAACTAAGAATAGAACAGTGAGGAAAAGCATGAGGAAAAGATTAATATTAAACAAAGATGAGTGGGAGAGAGAAAGGGAGAGAGAAGGGAAAGCATATGGAAATGGTAGTAGACCCTCATTGTTACATAAAATTACATATAAGACGTTGTGAGGGGAAAGGCGGGAACAAGAGAGAGAAGTGAAGAATAGCAGATGAGGAAGAGAGGGAAGATAGGATGGGAGGGGAGGGGGGATAGTAGGGGATAATAAAGGTAGCAGAGGACAACAGTCACTAATATGACATTATGTAAAAATGTGAATGTGTAACTGATGTGATTCTGCAATTCGTATTTGGGGAAAATTGGGAGTTCATAACCCATTTGAGTCAAATGTATGAAAGATGATATATCATGAGCTTTGTAAGTTTTGAAAAACCAATAAAAATAAATAAACAAAGGTTTAAAATTGAGTGGGAAGTAATCAGCTAAAAAAGAGTTGAGATGCATTCATTTTGATAAGCAGAAAGTTTGTTTTGTGTAGTTGTAAATATCACAAATTTATTTTACCAGAAAACTGGCTTTTAAAAATGAACATATATTGATATTAAAGGATAATCCACCTACCTTCATGAAAAATTTATATCATTTCCTATATTTTTCATATTTCATTTTTTTCGTGAATATTTTGTCATGGACCAGGTCTAGTCTTAGGCTACCTCTTCTGACAAGTTCGTACAATGTGTTGGATTGTTCTTTTCATCTTTTATTTGATAGTTTCTAGCTGATAATGTGTATTTTTCCTTATCTTTATTTGGAAATACATACCCAACTACATCTTTGCATTTTATGTTTTACTGGGGAAGAAACTCATCAAAAGCTCTTTATTATATGTATCAACAATCAAACATTTAGAGCATGTGATTATTCTTAATTTTGCATGAAAATATCTTTGTACCATTTTTCTTATAAAGATGTAGAATTATTAATACTGTCCCTACTGTAATAAGTAACTACTTACAAGAAGAATTAAACAATTGACTTTATATCAATCATGAATATGAAAATTAATAATATAAGTATTTGGCAATAAATATGCAATTGATAGAAATTAAAATCACGAGAAAGCCATTTAAAATGTCAGTGCATATGGTCCTTAAATAATAGGTTGTTCAAATGAAAATTCTCTAATTCATAAGAGTTAATATGCCATATTACAGCTTAATGTAATATAAAAACTTAAATGATAAGTATTGGTAAATAAGAATGATACCTGTTTACTTAAATATGTTTATTTGATTTTCACTGTAAGATGTTAATTCTGGAAGACTTGAAAATTAAGAAAGACTTGGTCTATATTATTTCTAACTGGCTAATCAAAGTACTTTTAAATATATATGTATATATATAACATATGTAATACATATGCATGAATATAGATACATATGTATAATAAATGTATTGTAATATATCTATAGGTTATTATAATTATTAAATTTTCTTTTTTCTTCAAGAAAAAAGAATGACTATAAAAACCATTCTTAAATGTAAATTTCATAGCATATTACTGTTTGTAATGACATGAGAGAAAAACTCCTATGGAGGGAAAATGAAAAAGGAAGAGAGAGAAGGGGGAAAATGAGGAAGAAAGTGAGTAAAGAAGAGGGAGAGGAGTGTTTGATTATAAGATAAAAGTGGAGGGTCTGGGTGTCTGGCTCAGTGGTAACATGCTTGGCTAGCATGTGTGAGGCACTGGGTTATATTCTCATCACAACATATAAATAAATAAAATGAGGTCGATCAACAACTGAAAAAATTACAATAAAAGTAGAAATATTACCAAAATTCCAAGTTTTTATGAATGCTAAATAAAAAAATTGTTGCATAGCCTTATGTAATTTCTAGACTCCCAAAAATAGTCATTTAATGATAGATTACTACTGCGATAACTAAAAATCCATTGCTCTTTCCTCGACATTCTGTGGCATGCTAGTGCTTAAATAAATTGTATTATAATACCAAAAAAATTCTAATATTTCTACAGTAACTGACCCAGTTTAACATAAATGCAAGAAGATTCCCATGGGATATAATTGTATTTTGACGTTCATTTTTATTCAACACTGGTACATTACTATTTCTCCAGTTTATGCACATCATAATATGTATATTTCATTCACAATTTAGCAAATTTATACGCATTTGTTTTACTTTCAATCACTTCCTGCTTCAGAACACATGTATTCCTCCACGTTTCTTGACTGCTCCTTTCATGAGACTTTTTCCAAAGACATTATTTTTGATTTCCATTATCATTTTTGAAGCAAAACTCACACACCCGTCATGATAAACCATAACCCTAATATTACCATTAGATGTAAAACTGGTGGGAATGAATGATTGTATATCGATATAAGATTTCTTGCATACTTTCAAATATCAATTCAATCCATTATTTAAAGTGGAACCAGTTATATTATTTAATCACAGTATGGTCTATTCATGCATTATCTCTATGTTGATAGACACAGGGTACACCTCTGTGTACCCCCAATAATAATTTGTATATCTTCAAAATTTTGCTCCCAGAAATGGTGGAAGAAATACTCATGTCAACTGATCTACATATACATTTTATCACAGTAATATTCTGGACACAAAATGCAAAGGTCACACTTAGGATTGTCCCAAAGCCTAAATGGAAAGTGAACATGGATTACTAAAAACATCCATGTCTTGGATGCCTAATTCTCTCAAATGTCAATCCTATTGGTGAGTACATATTTGTTTCTTCCCAAGATTATATATTCAACCTCAACCATGTTGAAAATGTCTAATCCTATCACTCACTTTATATTTTGTCTAATTTCCTAATGTCTCTATTGATATCTCTTTTCCTACATATTTTCCCCAGTTCATCATAGTGACTGATTCTTCACATGTGCTGACATTTACATTCACTCTTTATCCGAAACCCTATTGCTAAAGAACTTTTTGTCCAAATACTATACTCACTCTTTTTTCTAAACCTACCGACTATTTACCTAATCCTACGACTATCCCTTTTTGACTGGATGATCTCTTCAACAATCAATCATCCAAGGTACAAGGTCCTATACCATTGTATATTGATTTATCTGAGACATCTGTGCAGAACATACTTCAAAGCTAAGTATCCCAATCACGGGCCCAATGCCTTTCTGGTCTTCAAATCTTACCTAGATTTCAGTTTTCATAATTATATTTTACCTGTATATTCTTATATATATATTGCCGGTTCCCAATACCATTATTCATCCAGCAGAATGATTCCTAACACAAATCGAACATGTTATTAATCCTAACTATACACTGTTCCCTCAATCCAACTTTACAGAAGAGCAGGGACAGAGTTGGTCTTACAATATAGGGGTGTAGGGGATCTTCCACCTGTTGACAACCTCAAATTTCCATGCAGATATGATCCCTGGAGAAGATGCAGGCAGCTATGAAAGGCCTGAGAGAGCAAAAGTCATCTTCCATGGCAAACAACTCGGTCAGGTTGAAAGCATGTGTCTGAATCATCCTCTCTTTTCTTAATGTAGGGAAGATTGACCATACTAGGCCTGTGTGGAGAGCTGTTCCCAGGTGCCTATGGTTTCTATACCATTCGAACTTGTGAAAGTGTCACAGGAAGTAGGGGCATCCTCCATATTATGAGACCCTAGGAAGCAAATTTTAGGACAAAGTGGTTGCAAAGGCAGTGACCACATTCAGTTCCTGAAGGAAGTGACCTCACCTCACATCCTTGCTGATGGAACTCTCCGAATTTGGGTACCAGGAAGTCAGGAATCCAGACCCAGTCCAAGCTCCAGTCACAGTGGTCTCACTTGTTTGGATTTACCAAGGACAGAGTCAGTCTTTTGTGGTACCTAGTGATGTGAGGATGGCCAAATTCCAGGAAAGTTCTGAAGACGGGCCCTTCCGGAGAAAGAAGGTAGAGGCTCACTGCTGTCTCCTGACCACTTCACAGAGTTGACCCAGGAGACCAGATCTGAGACAGGACTGGCCATTTCTGGGGAACATAGTATGGCCCTCCAGTCAGAGGACACTCTGGATAGTTTCAGACCTACTTGGGGGAAGGAGGTGACTTTGTGGGTGTTTGAGTGGGATTGTGGTTTTTTCTCATGTTCTGAGAATAGTTAGGAAAGGGGGTTTGTTTGGTTTGGAGTGAACTGTTTCTAGTTAGTCCTTTGACAAGGCGAGTGTTTCTATGTCTGTGTATCCCACTGTGTCCATGGTTGTAGACATTAGAAAAGAGAATGCCTCAATGGGTGTGTTCTGTCAAAGAGAAAACTTCCAAGCATTCATCCTGCCCATTTTATAAATGGACTGTGGCTTGCCTTATCATTGGGCAACACCTACTATTTTCTTACGTTCCTGTATCCTTCCTGAATTCTGGCCACTCTCCAAAATAGGCTCATGGTTTTGTGTACAAGATATGTACCACTTCCAAGCTCTGTGACATGGCCATGTACTGGATAGCTGAAGGGAATGGCAAGCATCTCAGAAAACTCTGATATCAGTGTGACCAGTAAAGTCTCAGTGGAGAAACCCTGCTTTGGGCCTTTTGATTACCTATTGTTATGTTGCCCTGAATATCAGGAATGTCTTTTCCTCAGGCTACTCCTTCCTGAAGCCTGAAGAAAACAGTTTTCACATGGAAATGAATGGGCATTGCCTTTGTGTTTTACAATAAAACCTTCACAGAGATTAGGCTCTACTTAACTTAAAAATACTTTTAAATTGTATCTAAGTGTAAAAAGTAACATGTAACTGTACATATCTTTTTGATAACAAGTCCAATTATACAACACAAATGATACACATAAATCTCCAACATGTTTTTATTTTAAGCCTAGAATTACCATACAACCTTAGAACACCAGCATGATACAATGCTCTTTTGAAGCTTCTACCTTACACACTTGTATACCTGGAAGATATGAACACATTAACACCACAATTACATTGATGTTTTTGTATTAACCAAGTTTAGCTTTTCAAAGAAATAACCTGGCATAATTTTATAAAAACAGTATTGTTTAACCAGCTGTTTAATTTTTTAAGATTACTTGCTCAAAACTTACACATATAACCAACTTACACAAAGCTTTTTATTATTTACTTAAACCATTTTAATTACTTAATCATATAGACTCTCTTATCGAGAAACACATTTTCCCTCTATTAAATCTATATCTAGAAACTTTTAGTTCCTCTTTTCCATCTGTGAACCTCTTTCTGTTCACATTTTGAAACAATACTTATAAATTTCTGAATTTAAGCAGATTATTTTGTAGACATCAACATTTTATTAGGGCCTGTTTGTACACCTAGAAAACTTATAGGCCTAATTCTAAAGACATCTTTATTTTTATCTGTTTACCCAATTTGAATTGAACCATTTGAATCACGTGAATCCAAGATATTTATATCAATTTTTAAATATTTTATGAGCGCTCCTCATCTGTCAATTGTCATATCACTGCATGATATATGGACATACACACATACAGACATACCAACATACAACACGTAACACAAGTGTAACACATAACACAATAGTGAAGGCCTTGTAGCTTTTTCAGGTGAAATATCCATTGCAATGTTCAAAAACTCCACAGTTGATCAAAAATAGAACTGATCAGAAAACATTAACCCATCTGCAGGATGAAGATCATGAGCTCAAAAAATAAAAAATGCAGAATCTAAGAAAAAGCAAGAGTGCCAAAAAAATGACTGGCCAGTAATTAGTAAATACCATATAATGTACTTTTTGTTTGGATCTAGTTTGAGTTCAGGTAAAAAGACACTTTTACTCCTTTTTATCTGTCTCCTGTTGAGTGCTGCAGGATTCTTTTATTTGCATATCAACTTAAGTGCTGGCTGAGGACTTGAAAACTGTAAAGGCTGGAGTTCTGAGCAGAAACCTCATGCCTAAGGCATTTTAGCTATAAGTCATAATTTCCAGGTTTGAATGTTGAAAATTATGATGCAAGTTTAAGATGTAATTCTCAAAATTTTATATCTTTATGTTTTTCTACACTAGAAAATCTTGAGTCCCTTAGCCTCACCACAAAAAACTGAAAATATGATCATTTTTTGATAATATTAAAGCCACCATCATAAGAAGTTTCTCTAGGATCATTAAGCCACTTTCTTTGTTCTGAAGTTTCTAAAGTAGTAGTAAGCTACATTAAATTTCTTGAAAAAAAAATTAAAAATAACCACAGACTACCATTTGTATCCCAAATTAAGCTTTAAAAATTTCCAAGACTGTTGCTAATTAATGTCATTTCACTAAGCCAGACCAACGTTTTAATTTAGCACGTTTTTAAAAAAATCTTACACATTGAAGGGAACAGATATCATATCATAATTTATTATCTTTGCCCAAGTTAATGCACTGGTATATCTAGTGAAATTTTCTCAGGCTACCTAGTTCAAAATTAAAACTCTTTAATTATTTTTTTATCTGAAGTATTTAAGTTTTCTAGCATCAGCTATCTTAAATCAAACTAAACTTTTGTTTAAACCCAACTTTTATCTGTAAGATAGTGCAATGCTTTAGAAACCCATTCAGATACCAGATTGTTACAATTAAAAATATCATCTTTTAAATACAATTTCAGCCAAGATCATCCCCAAGAAACAATCTAAAATATCAACATATTACTGCATTCATGGTCCCTTTTGTTAAGTAAACAGAGGTGGAGCAATCCTTAAAGTGCAGGTAAGGAATAAGGGAGTTCCCCACAGCAAAATGGCTCTGGCACCTGCTGGGAGTCCCTTAGCCTCACCATTTACTTACAGGATTAGTCCTTCTGGTGGTTTGACCCCAGGCACCAGGCATATTCTATATCTCCCACCTTTTCAGTAGTCAGCTTCCAAAAAATTCATCCTCTGCTTGCAATTGTTTTGAGTGCTAGGCTTCCCCAAGAGGGCAGAGTGTGGTTCATTGAAAGTCCCCACTGGTGTGTCAAAATTTATGACTGAAGGTTTGGTTCCCATCCCCAAAGCCAATTAATAACAATTTAATAATGAGGATAGGGTTTTGAGAAAAGTTTAAGCGAGATATCAATGTTCTTAGACCCCAGGCATTTCCTTCTGCAGTGGGCGTGCTCAAGCCAACTATGGGAAGAAAAGAAATCACTGCTTCCCTAATCTCGCTTAACAAAGAGAAGAAAAGTTTATCAAAGTTCTTTAAAACACAGCTAAGAGAGGTGTAAAAGGTGAGAACAGAAAAGCTGGTGGTTCTATTGACTTTTGGTCCCTCACAGAAGAAGCTTTAGGTTAAATTTTAGCTAAAGTTATTTCCACACATCTAAGGCAGGTTGGAACTCGGGACTCTGCATCGGTCCAAACAATGCCATCACATTTAACAGAAACACAGACAAAAAGACACACAAAGACCATCATGCAGCTCCCGTTTGTTCACAACCCCAAGATCAACAATCTTGTGACTCAGGGAGAATGGAGGGAAGAGGGGGAGGAGCAGAAGGTTTGAGTTATAGGATTGTGGGCAAAGGGGTCAGATTGGAGGCAGCGACCAGGAAAGGCTTCAGGGACAGAGGCATGGAATGGCTTTGTCCCATAATGAGAGTTACTCAAACAGAGACAAGGACAAAACAAACGTAACACAAACACGGGCACACAGTTAATGTTTAACACGAGTTCAGAAGTAAAGATTAGAACCCAGTAACTGGCATAACCTGATGAGTTACACCACAAAGACAGACAGTGAATTCAACCTGAGAGAAAAAAGTAGCCAGCAAGACCTGATGGGTTTGCAACAGAGTCACTTAATGAGGGCTCATCTGTCCCTCCTCACCTAATGAGGGCACTTCCATATCTCCTCAACTAATGAGATCACATCTGTCCCTCCCCGAGTCCTTCAAGGTGTCCCTTGCAAGAACGTGGCCGGTGGCTTTAGGACACGTTTGTCCACCACTGCCAGGGGGAACTTACACGCTCTGCTGGCAGCCACTCTGCCAACCCAAACCGAAAACCGAAAAACCAAACCTGAACAAAAAGCTCTGAGCGATCACAAGGAAAAATGGAAAGAGGCGCCTTTCTTACCCTCAGAGGGGTCCGTTGGGATCTCCTTGTTCGGTGCTGCACGATTCCCGGCCAACTCACCAAAATTAAGTGTTCAGCGAATGTCGGAGGAAGAGACCACCAAGAGACCACGGATCATGCAACAGCAAAAAGCATTTATTGAGTTCCAATCCATCATGCTGGGGCTCCGTGCTCACTCAAGAAGGGAGAGCAGCCCAGAGCCACAAGCAGGAGTTGAGCAGTGTTTAAGTACACTTTTTGGGGAGGGCGGGACTTTACATACATCACAGTCTCTTTTAAAAAATCATCATACACCATGGGAAAATCAAACAACAATTCCAAAGATGATTAGCTCATTCTTTGGTGGGAACAGGTCTGGCAGGAGTGATAGGTCAGTTCTAAAGTGGGGTACACATTGAAACTGATTGGTTTAGGCCCTGTGATGCCTATGTGCCAGGCCACAAAGGGTACTAGGTTATTAAACAATCAGGCAGTCAGGGGAAAATTTACTGGGCAGTCCGGGAATTGTCCTACAAGCTACAAGAATTTCAGGTTTTGTGTATAGCATAGGAACGTAACAATACCTGGTCCTTTACATTTTAACTCAGACCTTGCAGCTTAGAAACTTTGCAACACCCAGTCTTTTAAACTTTAAATTTTACACATTAATTTCAATTTCTTTTACACTTACATATTACTTCTGGTTCACAACAAGGGTGTCAAAGCCACCCTGACTTTAGGCAAATGAGGGGCAAGGGAGCTTATTTTGGACACTGTTTTTGGCTGTGCCCCTCATGGCAACCTCCAGCCAGATGTTATGATGAGTGTCTTTATGGAAGAAGATGAGTGCCATGTAGGAGTCTTGTGGTTTTAATTGTGGTCATTTGTGTGGCGGTTGAAAGAGATGACTGGGTCCACATGGGCTTGAACTCTGCTGTGATTCCTCTTAGAGGCTGAGTTCTGGAACTGACCTCAGAAAAGTATTGCCATGAATTGTGTTGGGAAAACAGGAGGCCACGCATGAGCATCGCCCTTGGAAACTGAGATATAGGCCCAAGATGGCTTTCCACAGAGCACTGAGAATCTCAGCCAGGATATCACATTATTTTTTTGTGAAAGACTTGGCAGCCATAGTTGAGAGTCAAAACACACATGAACCTCACATTCAAGACCTCAATGGGCCTGGATTCATGTGACCTTTTGGCCACTCTTTGGGAAGCCTTGCCTTAAAGAGTTCTGCAGAGCTTTCATTGAAATCAGCTTCCTCACCATGTAATGGTTCCTGAATGAATTGATACCCACAGTGCCTCCAACTTCATCCTTGAAAAATGGCTAGATAAATACCATGAATTTTTTTGAAATTTTCATGACCAGGTGGCCCTGGAGAACCTTTGGATGTTCTATTGCTGATCATGAGTGTACCAGACAGTGCCTTGATTGACTGGGTTTCATGAAAATGTTGTAGAACAGAGATGCTAGTGAGTTGGAGCCTCCTGAGTAGTGGGTGTAGAGCAGTGGACTATAGGTTTCTGAATAAATACCTGTGGTTTTACCACGTGGATCTGCCATTGGCTTCAAAAGACTTGTGACTGACATGGTGCAGGCCACAGATCCTTATATGTATAGGCATCTTGTTATATTGAGAGGTTTGAGGGCAATGTTCAGAATCCGGTTGCTATAGTCAAGGGGGAAAGCTATGTGGGATAGACCCCTGTTTTGAACATTCTCCTGGAGACCCTGACCAACCACACGTGACAGAACTCCCTCCAGCACTGTGTCCTTGTTGAACTACTTGTATTTCATTAAGCCAATACCAAACTCCCAGTGCCACAGTAAGAAACACCACGAAAATGGAGGATGATGACCAAATGGTTTCACAGACCACAAGGGGAGACACTTAACTACCAGTGACCACAGTTTACATACAAAGGGAGAATTCAGAACTCCTTCCTCATGTTCATTAGAAAATAAGGAACCATTTTCTCCAGGTCACATAGATGCAGATCCAGATTTGATGGTGTCACTACAAAAGAAGCTAAATCTTCTGACAACTACATATATTTCATGTGCCCAACCTCAGAGGAAGTTTCTCAAGAAGTCTTTAGGCCAGCAGAGCTCCATGTTTGTGCAGTTTTTAACCTCTCCCTTACTTTTGGAAACTGTTCTAACACATCGAATGTTGTGAACTCCTGAGCAATTTCAGTTCCACATATGTAATCACAGGTTTTCGAACTCCTCACCACTAATTGGGTCTCACTTGGAGTGAAGTTAATGTCAAGGAATTGTTCTGGATGAGAGTGGCAAGATTTTTGTGTAGCATATACTTGCATACACATTAGATTCATTTTCCTATTTTGCATTTTAAATACTGATCCCTGACACTAACACATACCCGACTAGAATCTGAAAACTAATCCTAATATGATGGATAAAAAGAAACCTAACCGAAAAGAAATACAGGCCTTCCATAGGAGGCATGGTGTATACTTTGATTTGCCTTCTGCTTAATCAAGGGTATGTGTTATAAATCTTGTCAAATTTTCTTTGTAATATTTCTCCATGAGATATATATATATTTTTTTTTTCTCAAAACATGAAACATATGTGTATTATTAAACACTCCCTAAATTCATTCATGTTCCTGTATGTGGATTTATTATCAACTTTTCACAAGATTATTCTCAGAAATATTCAACCACCTGAAATACATATTTCTTTCCTAGTACTGAAAACTAACTTCAATGAATGGTGCTTACAAATCGTAATATTTCTACAGTAACTGACCCAGTTCAACATCAATGCAAGTAGATTCCTATGGGACATGATGTGTATTTTGAAGTTCATTTTTATTCAACACTGGCACATTACTATTTCTTCAGTTTATGGAAATCATAGGATATATCTTACATCCACAAGTACACAAATTTATAGACATTTGGCTCAATTTCAATCACTTTCTCCTTGAGAACACATATATTACTCCATGTTTCTTTATGGTCTATTCACTAGACTTCTTTCTAAACACATTATTTTCGATTCCATAATCATTTTTGAAGCAAAACTCACACTCTTCATGATAAACCGTAACCCTAATATTACCATTAGATATATAACTGGTTGGAATGAATGTATGTATATCAATATAAGATTTGCTATATATTTTCAGATATCAATTCAATCCATTATTTAAAGTTGGAAATAGTTATATAATTTATTCACAATATTGTCTATTCATGCATCATCTCTAGATTCATCAACACAGGTTACAACAATTTGTATCCTCAGTACTAATTTATAAGTTTTCAAAATTTTGCTCCCCAAAATGGTGGAAGAAATACTCATGTCACCTGATGTACATATACATTTTATCACAGTAATATAATGGACACAGTATTGATAAATAAGAATGATACCCTTTTACTTAAATATGTTTATTTGATTTTCACTGTAAGATGTTAATTCTGGAAGACTTGAGAATTAAGAAAGATTTTGTCTATATTATTTCAAACAGGCTAATCAAAGTATTTTTAAATATATATATAACATATGTAATACATATGCATGAATATAGATAATATGTATAATTAATGTATTGTAATATATCTATCAGGTGATTATAATTTTTAAATTTTCTCAAGAAAAATGAATGACTATAAAAAACTGTCTTAAATGTAAATTTCATAGCATACTACTGTTTGTAATGACATGAGAGAAAAATACATATGGAGGGATAATGAAAAAGGAAGAGAAAGAAGGAAGAAAATGAGGAAGAAAGTGAGAAAAGAAGAGGGAGAGGAGTGTTTGATGATAAGATAAAAGTGGAGGGGCTGGGTTTGTGGCTCAGTGGTATCATGCTTGTCTACCATTTGTGAGGCACTGGGTTATATTCTCAGCACCAGATACAAATAAATAAAATGAAGGTCTATCACAAACTGAAAAAATAAAAAATGAAAAACTAGAAATATTACCATAATTCCAAGGTTTTATGAATGTTAAATAAAAAAAAATGTTATATAGCCTTATGTAATTTCTACACTCCCCAAAGTAGTCATTTAATGTTAGATAATTAATGCTATAACTGAAAATCCATTGCTCTTCCCTCTACCTTCTGTGGCATGCTAGTGCTAAAATAAATTGTATTATAACACCAAAAAAAATTCTAATATTTCTACAGTAACTGACCCAGTTTAACGTCAATGCAAGAATATTCCTATGGGATATAATGTGTATTTTGACGTTCATTTTTATTCAACACTGGTATATTACTATTTCTCCAGTTTATGCACATAATAGGATGCATATTTCATCCACAATTTAGATAATTTATAATTTTTTACTTTCAATCACTTCCTGCTACAGAACACATGTATTCCTCCATGTTTCTTGACTGCTCTTTTCATGAGACTTTTTTCCAAACACATTATTTTCGATTTCCATTATCACTTTTGAAGCAAAACTCACACACCCGTCATGATAAACCATAACCCTAATATTACCTTTACATGTATAAGTGGTGGGAAAGAATGATTGTATATCAATATAAGATTTCTTACTTGGTTAAAGGTATCCATTCAATCCATTATTTAAAGTGGAACCAGTTATATTATTTGGTCACAGTATGGTCTATTCATGCATTACCTCTATATTGATAGACACAGGGTACACCTCTTTGTACACCCAATACTAATTTATACGTCTTCAAAATATTGCTCCCAGAAATGGTGGAAGAAATACTCATGTCAACTGATTCTACATATGCATGTTATCATAGTAATATTCAGGACACAAAATGCAAAAGTCACACGTATGATTGTACCAAAGCCTAAAAGGGAACTGAACATGGATTACTAAAAACATCCATGTCCAGGTTGCCTAATGCTCTCAAATGTCAATCCTATTGGTGACTACATATTTGTTTCTTCCTAAGATTATATATTCAATCTCAAAACTGTTGAAAATGTCTATTTTTTTTACTCACTTTATACTTTGCCTGATTTCCTAATGTCTCTATTGATATCTGCTTTCCTACATATTTTCCCCAGTTCATCATTGTGACTGACCCTTCAAATGTGCTGACATTGACATTCACTCTCTAACCGAAACCCTATTGCTAATGAACTTTGGTCCAAATCCTATACTCACTCTTCTTCCAAAGCATACTGACTATCTTCCTGATTCTATCGACTATCCCTTTTTGAGTGGATGTTCTCTTCTACATTCAATCATCTAAGGTACAATGTCATATGCCATTGTTTATCGATTTATCTGAGATATGTATGCAGAACGTAATTCAATGCTATGTATCCCAATCAATTGCCCAATGCACTTCTGAGCTTCAAATCTTACTTAGATTTCTGTTTTTATACTTATATTTCACCTATATATCCATGTTAAGTAAAATGAATATTTTTGGATCTGTAGATGATATATATTTCATCATGAATTTTCTACTCACCTGATATACATATATATTTATCTCAGTAATATTCCAGACACAAAATACAAGGGTCACACTTATGATTGTACCAAAGCCTAAATTGAATGTGACCATGTATTACTAACATCATCCATGTCCTTGCTCCCTAACACTCTCAAATATCATTGCTATTGGTGACTACATATTTGTTTCTTCCTAACATTATATATTCAACCTCAACCCTGTTAAAAATGTATTTTCCTATCACACACTTTGAACTTTGCCTGATTTCCTAATGTCTCTATTGATAAATGCTTTCCTACACCTTTTCTCCAGTTCATCATTGTGAATGACTCTTCACATGTGCTGACATTGACATTCACTCTCTCACTGAATCCCTATTGCTAAAGAACTTTTGGTCCAAATGCTTTACTCAGTCTTCTTTTGAAACCTACCAACTATCTTCCTTATCCTACCAACTATCCCAGTTTGAGTGGATGTTCTCTTCTATATTCAATGATCCAATGTACAAGGTCCTATTACCATGATTATCTATTTAACTGAAACATCTGTGCAGAATGTAATTCAAAGCTATGTATACCAATCAAGTGCCCAATGACCTTCTGGGCGTCCAATCGTTCCTAGATTTCTGTTTTCATACTTATATTTCACCTCTATAGTCTTATAAATATCGCAGGTTCCCAATAACATTATTCATACAGCAGAACAATTCCTAACCCAAATCGAACATGTTATTAACCCTAACCATACACTGTTCCCTCAATCTAACTTTACAGAAGAGCAGGGAAAGAGTTGGTCTTACAATACAGGAATTTAGGGGATCTTCCACCTGCTGAGAACCTCAAACGTCCATGCAGAAATGATCCCTGTAGAAGATGTAGGCAGCTATGAAAGACCTGAGAGAGTAAGAGTCACCTTCCATGGCCAACGACCTGGTCAGGATGAAGGGATGTGTCTGAATCTGCCTCTCTCTTCTTAGTGTAGAGAAGATGGACCAAAACAGGCCAGTGTGGAGAGCTGTTCTGGAGTGCCTATGGATGATATACCATTCTAACTTGTGAAAGTGGCACAGGAACTAGGAGCAGCCTCCATCTAATGGGGCCTTTGGAAGCAACTATTAGGACAATGTGTTTGCCAAGGCAGTGACCTCATTCAGTTCCTGAAGGAAGTGACCTCACGTCATTTCCTTGGTGTTCGAAATCTCTGAACATGTGGTCCAGGAAGCCAGGCACCCAGAGCTAGTCCCAGTCCCAGTCCCAGTGATCTCACTTGTTTGGATTTACCAAGGACAGAGTCAGTCTTTCTTGGTACCTACTGATGTGAGGATGGCCAAATGCGAGTAAAGCTCTGAAGAGGGCCCTTTCCTGAGAAACCAGGTTGTGGCTCACCGCTGGCTCCTGTCAACATCACATAGTTGGACAAGGAGAACAGATCTGAGACAGAACAGGCCATTTCATGGAAACATAGTATGGCCCACCAGTCAGAGGACACTCCGGATAGTCACAGACCTACTTGGGGGAAGGAGGTGCATTTGTGGGTGTGGATGTGGGTTTGTGGTTTTGTCTCATGTTCTGAGAATAGGTAAGAAAGGCAGTTTGTTTGGTTTGGAGTTAATTGATTCTAGTAAGTCGTTTGAAAAGGCAAGTGTTTCTAGGTCTGTGTATCCCACTGTGTCAGGGGTTGTAGACATTAGAAAAGAGAATGCTTCAATGGATGTGTCCTGTCTAGTAGAAAGCTTCCCTGGATTCATACTTCCCATTTATGAATGGACTGTGGCTTGCATTATCGATGGGAAACCCCTGATATCTTCCTAAGTTCCTGTTTTCTTTCTGATTTCTGGCCACTTTCCAGAATAGGCTCATGGTTTTGTGTCCAAGATGTGTACCACCACCAAGCTCTGTGACATGGCCATGTACTGGATAGCTGAAGGGAATGGCAAGCATCTCAGAAAACTTAGATATCAGTGTGATCAGGAAAGTCTCAGTGGAGAAATACTGCTTTGGTACCTATTGTTCTGTTGCCCTCAATGTCAGGAAGCTTTTTGCCTCTGGCCACCCCTTTGGGAAGCCTAAAGAAAACAGTTTTCAAATGGAAATCAATGGGGATCACCTGTGACTCTTTGCTTTATTGCATTGGAAAGGGATATGTCTGAATCAGGCTCTAGGTCCTGTGTTAGGCTTTGGCTTAGATTCTCAGCACATGATGGATGTAAAGAAAATCCCATGTTTGCATCCAAAACTAAATTGGCCAAAAGAGCAGTCATTATGGAAGAAGTCTCTCGCCTTCCCCTGTAAGGTTCCTTACCTCCTTCAAGTGAGAATAGGAACCTTTGGATCAAATGAGTTCTTCAAAGCCCTTTAGAGGCTATCCCATAGGTGCTTGGGTTTTCTCCAGAATCCAAATCACATAAAGAATCTATACCTGACAGTCAGTAGGCCTCAAAATGAAGGAGCAAAGCAATATTAACAGCAGGCCTATTTGCTCACTCCTGGTTCCCCGGACGAATGTCCAGGCCACCCTGACTTTAGGCAAATGAGGGGCAATGGAGGTTATTTTGGACACTGTCTTGGGCTGTGCCCCTCATGGAAACCTCAAGCCAGAGGTAATGATGAGTGTCCATATGGAAGAAGATGAGGGCCATGTGGGAATGTTTTGGTTTTAATTGTGGTCATGTGTGGACGTTGGAAGGGATGACTGGGTCCACCTTGGCTTGAACTCTGTTGTGATTCCCCTTAGAGACTGAGTTGTGGACCTCACCTCAGAGAAGTATTGCCATGAATGGTGTTGGGATTTTAGGAGGATTCACATGAGAGTCACCCTTGGAAAATGAGATCTAGGCCCAGGGTGGCTGTTCACAGAGCACTGGTAATCTCAGCCAGGTTACCACATGATTTTATTCTGAAAGACTTGGCAGCCATATATGAGAGTCAAAACACACATGGATGTCACAATGTAGATCCTAATGGGCCTGGATTCATGTGATCATTTGGCCACTGTTTGGGAAGCCTTGCCTGTGAGACTTCTCCAGAGATTTCATTGAAATGAGCTTCCTAACCATGTAATAGTTCCATAATGAAATGAAACACACAGTGCCTCCAACTTCAACCTTGAAAAATGGCTAGATAAATACCAAGAAATTTTGAAACTTCCCATGACCAGGTGGCACTGGAGAATCTTTGGATATCCTGTGGCTGATCATGAGATTACAAGACAGTGCTTTGATTGACTGGTTTTCATAAAAATGGTTCAGAACAGAGATACCAGGAAGTTGGAGCCTGCTGAGGAGTGGGCCTACAGCAGTGGTGGGTAGGTGTGTAATAAAACAACTGTGGTGGGGCCATGTGGATCTTCCATTGGCTTCCAAATGGCTTGTGACTGACATGGTGCAGCCAGCAGACCCTTGTATGTAAAGGCATCTTGTCATATGGACAGGATTCAGGGCAATGTTTAGAATCAGGTTGCTATGGTCAAGGGGGAAATTCATGTGGGATATAAGCCTGGTTGGTGCATTCTCCTGCAGACCCTGACCTAACAAAAGTGACTGAACTCACTCACGCACCGGGTAACTGTTGAATTCTTTGTATATCATGAAGCAAATACCAAAATCCCAGTGCAGCAGCAAGAAACACCACGAAAATTGGAGGATGACCAAATGGCCTCACAGTCCACATGTGGATACACTTATCCCCCAGTTGCCACAGATTACCTACAAAAGAGAATTCAGCACTGCTGCCACATATTCAGTGGAAAATAAGAAACCATGTCCTCCAGGTAACATAGATGCAGACACAGCTTTGATTGTCTCACTACAATGGAAGCTAAATCTCCCGACAACAACATATATTTCAAGTGCCCAAACTCAGAGTCAGTTTCTCAAGAAGGATTTAGGGAACCAGAGCTCCATGTTTGTGGACTGTTTTCCCTGTCCCTTACTTTTGAAATCTCCTCTACCGTCTTCAAGGTTGTGAACTCCTGAGCACATTCCATTCCAGATATCTATTCACAGATTTTCTAACTCTTCTCCTCTAATTGTGCCTTAGTCTCGGTGATTGTAATGTCAAGGCATCCCTTTCTCTGTAGCCTATTCAGCACATATATTTTTACATGCAATTATAGAATCTTACCTGATACCACACGTACATTCTTGTGAGGTGACTGACTTGGCAGATACAAATTGTAAGAGATCACTCCTCCTAAACGCTGTTGGAACTGAAAATTCAATCTATGAGTGAGCTTCCTTGTTGAACAACATTATACATAAATCTATATTCAATAAAATAAATATATTTGGATCTGTAGATGACATATATTTCATGGTGAATTTCAATTGGAATATATTATGCTATTTTTAATGTCTGTGTGTCTGATTTTTCAAAATATGAAATATATATCTTGTTATACACTCCCTAAACTCATTCATATTCAAGTATGTATATTTATAATCAAAATTTCACAAGAGTATTCTCAAAATTATTCATTCACCTGAAATACATATTTGTTTCCTAGTACTGAAAACTATCTTCAGTGAATGGTGCATACAAATCCTAATATTTCCACAGTAACTGAACCAGTTTAACATCAATGCAAGTAGATTCCTATGGGACATGTTGTGCATTTTGACATTTATTTTATTCAACACTGGTACATTACTATTTCTTCAGTTTATGCTCATCATAGCAAATATATTTCATCCAAAACTTTGCAAATTTATAGGCATTTTGTTCACTTTCAATCACATTATTCTACAGAACACGTGTGTTCCTCCATGTTTTTGATGGGTCTTTTCATGAGACTTCTTTCCAAACACATTATTTTCGATTTCCATGATCACTTTTGAAGCAAAACTCAAAGACACTTCGTGATAAACCATAACCCTAATATTACCATTAGATGTATTGCTGGTTGGAATGAATGATGGTATATCGATATAAGATTTCTTATATATTTTCAGATATCAATTCAATCTATTATTTAAAGTGGGACCAGTTATATTATTTATTCACAATGTGGTCTATTCATGCACTATCTCTATATTCATAGACACAGTGTATACCTCTTTGTACCACCAATACTAATTTATAGGACTTCAAAACATTGCTCCCAGAAATGCTGGAAGAAATACTCATGTCACACGATCTACATATACATTTTATCACAGTAATATTCTGGACACAAAATGCAAAGGTCACACTTATGATTGTACCAAAGCCTAAAAGGAAAGTGAACAGGGATTACTAAAAACATCCATGTCCACATTGCCTAATACTCTCAAATGTCAATCCTATTGGTGACTACATATTTGTTTCTTCCTAAGATTATATAGTCAAACTCAACCCTGTTCAAAATGTCTAATCCTATCACTCACTTTATACTTTCCCTGATTTTGTAATGTCTCTGTTATTATCTGATTTCCTACATATTTTCCAAAGTTCATCGTTGTGACTGAATCTTCATATGTGCTGACATTTACCTTCACCCTCTAACAGAAACCCTATTGCTAAAGAAGTTTTTTTTTTCCAAATCCTATACTCACTCTCCTTCCAAAACCTACCAACTATCTTCCTAATCTTACCTACTTTCCCATTTTGACTCGATGTTCTCTTCCACATTCAATCATCCAATGTACAAGGTCCTATGCCATTGTATATGGATTTATCTGAGACATCTGTGCAGAAAGTAAGTCAACACTAAGTATCCCAATGAAGGGCCCAATGCCCTTCAGGGTTTCAAATCTTAGATTTCTGTTTTCATACATATATTTCACCTACATATTCTTATAAATATTGTAGGTTCCCAATAACATTATTCATCGAGCAGAATAGTTCCTAACACAGATTGAACATGTTATTAACCCTAACCATACACTCTTCCCTCAATCTAACTTTACAGAAGAGCAGGGACAGAGTTGGTCTTACAAGACAGAAATTAAGGGATCTTTCACCTGCTGAGAACCTCAAAGGTCATTAAAGAAATGATCCCTGGAGAAGATGTAGGCAGCTATTAAGGACCTCAGAGAGCAAAAGTCATCTTCCATGGCAAACAACCTGGTCAGGATGAAGGGTTGTGTCAGAATCAGCCTCTCTCTTCTTAATGTAAAGAAGATGCAGCAAACCAGGCCTGTGTGGAGAGCTGTTCCTGGGTGCCTATGGTTGTATACCATTCTAACTTGTGAAAATGTCAGAGTAAGTAGGTGCAGCCTCCATTTCATGGGACCCTTGGAAGCAACTGTTAGGACAAAGTGGTTGCCAAGGTAGGGACCTCATTCAGTTCCTGAAGGAAGTGACCTCACCTCACTTCCTTGGTGATGGCATTCTCTGAACTTGGGATCCAGGTAGCCAGGCATCCAGAGCCAGTCCCAGTCCCAGTTCCAGTGGTCAAAATTTTTCGGATTTACCAAAGACAGAGTCAGTCTTTCTTGGTACCTACTTATGTGAGGATGGCCAAATGCCAGGAAGGTCTGAAGAGGGGCCTTTCCTGAGAAAGCAGATAGTGGCTCACCACTGGCTCCTTACAGCTTCACAAAGTTTGCCACAGAGACTAGATCTGAGACAGGACATCCCATTATGAGGGAATTAATTATGGCCCACTATCAAACGACACTCCATATTGTCACAGACGTACTTGGGGGTCTGTGTGGGTGTGGGTGAGGGTATTTGTTTGTGGTTTTGTCTCATGTTCTGAGAATAGGTAAGAAAGTCGGTTTGTTTGGTTTGGTGTGAACCGATTCTAGTAAGTCGTTTGACAAGGCTAGTCTTTCTATGTCTGTGTATCCCACTGTGTCCATGGTTGTAGACAATAGAAAAGAGAATGCATAAATACATGCGTCCTTTCTAGTAGAAATCTTCCCAGCATTCATTCTGCCCAATTTATGAATTGTCTGCGGCTTGCCTAATGGATGGGCAACACCTAATATCTTCTTAAGTTCCTGTTCTCTACTTGAATTATGGGCAATCTCCAGAATACGCTCATGGTATTGTGTCCAAGATATGTACCACCTCCACGCTCTGTATTACGGCCATGCACTAGAGAGCTGAAGGAAATGATGAGCATCTCAGAAAACTCAGATATCAGTGTGACCAGGAAAGTCTCAGTGGAGAAACCCCGCTTTGGGCCTTTTGCTTACATATCCTTCTGTTGCCCTGAATGTCAGGAAGGTCTTTGCCTCAGGCTACGCCTTTTTGAAGCCTGAAGAAAACAGTTTTCAAATGGAAATGTATGGACATTACCTGTGGCTCTTTCTTAATTGCTTTGGAAAGGGATGTGTCTGAATCAGCCTCTTGGCCCTGTGTGAGGCTGTGGCTTAGATTCTCAGCACCTGATGGATCTAAAGAAAAATCCCATGTGTGCATCCAAATCAAAAAGCCAAAAGAGCAGTAATTTTGGATGAAGTCTCTCACCTTCCTCTGTAAGGTTTCTGACTTTCATCATTGAGAATACAGATCCTTTGCGTCAAATGAGTTCTTCAAAGCCCTGCAGACACTAGACCATAGGTTCTTGGGTTTTCTCATGACTCCAATTAACATAAAGAATCTAAACCCCACAGTCAGTAGGCCTCAAAATCGAGAATAAGAGCAATATTAACGGCAGGCCTCTTTGAACACTCCTGGTTCACAGGAAGGATGTCCCGGCCACACTGACTTTAGGCAAATGGATGCAAGGGAGCTTATTTTGGACACTGTCTTGGGCTGTGCCCCTCATGGAAACCTCCAGCCAGAGGTTATGATGAGTGTCTATATGGAAGAAAATGAGGGCCATGTAGGAGTGTCTTGACTTTAATTGCGGTCATTTGTGTGGCGCTTGGAATAGATGACTGGGTCCACCTGGGCTTGAACACTGGTGTGATTCTCCTTAGAGACTGAGTTCTGGAACTTACCTCAAAGAAGTATTGCCTTGTATTGTGTTGGGATTTTAGGAGGCCACACATGAGAGTCGCCCTTGGAAAGTGAGATCTGGGCCCAGGTTGGCTTTCCACAGAGCACTGGGAATCTCGGGAAGGATATCACATGATTTTATTCTTAAAGACTTGGCAGCCATAGTTGCAAGTCAAAACACACATGGACCTCAAATTTTAGACCTCAGTAGGTCTGGCTTCATGGGACCTTTTGGCCTGTCTTTGGGAAGCCTTGCGTGTGATAGTTCTCCAGAGCTTTCATTGAAATGAGCTTCCTCTCCATTTAATCGTTCCTGAATGAATTGAAACCCACAGTGCCTCCAAGTTCACCCTTGAAAAATGGCTAGATAAACACCTTTAAATTTTTGACATTCCCATGACCAGGTGGCCATGGAAAACCTTTGGATGTCCTATTGATGACCATCAGTGTTCCAGACAGTGCCTTGATTGACTGGATTTCATGAAAATTGTGTAGAACAGAGATGCCAGTAATTTGGAGCCTGCTGAGTAGTCGGCCTAGAGCAGTGGTGTGCAGGTGTGTGTTAAAACATCTGTGGTCGGGTCATCTGCATCTGCCCTTCACTTCCAAATGGTTTGTGACTGACATGCTAGAAGCCACAGACCCTTGTATGTAAAGGCATCTTGTTATATGGAGAGGATTCAGGGCAATGTTTACAATCAGATTGCTATGGTCAAGGGGGCAAGCTATGTGGGATAGAAGCCTTGTTGGTGCATTCTCCTGCAGACCCTTACCCACCACACGTGACAGAACTCCCTCCATCACTGTGTCCCAGTTGAACTTCTTGTATTTCGTGAAGCAAATATCAAACTCCCAGTGCAGCTGCAAGAAACACCACAAAAATTGGAGGATGACCAATGGCTTCACATTCCACACTGGGAGACACTTAGCCACCAGTGGCCACAGTTTACCTACAAAGAGAGAATTCAGCACTGCTGCCTCATGTTCATTGGAAAATAAGAAACAATGTCCTCTAGGTCACATAGATTCTGACCCAGCTTTGATCGTCTCATTACAAAGGAAGCTAAAGCTCCTAAAAACAACCTCAGATGAAGTTTCTCAAGAAATCTTTAGGCCAGCAGAGCTCCATGTTTGTGGAGTTTTTACCCTGTCCCTTACTTTTGGAAACTCCTATACCACCTCCAAGGTTGTGAACTCCTGAGCATTTTCTATTCCAGATGTGTATTCACAGATTTTCTAACTCTTCTCCTCTAATTGTGTCTTACTTGGGATGAAGGTAATGTCAAGGCATTGTTTTGAATACACATTGGATTCTTTTTCCAATTTTCCATTCGAAATACTGAATCCCTGACTGTCAGGGGTAGAAGGAATTAACCTTAAAGAATAGCCTGACACTTACAAGAAACAGCCCCCATGGAGACATCCTGTCTGGGAGACATCCTGTAGCCAACTGTGTCCCTGAGACATCCTGTTGCCATCTGTCTTCCTGAAACATCCTGAGTTTATCTCACCTTGTGAAGACATCCAGAAACTTCGGATAAGAGAGCTTTCCCATCTCCAGCATATAAATGCCCCTGTGTGAAAAATAAAAGTTTGCAGCTTGATCAGAACTCCTGTCATGCTGTCATCTCTCGTGTCTCTTGTCCCTTCATTCCTCCGCATCTAGGTTCACTGCCCCTGTTGATGTGTCTTTCCAGCAGGGACTACTGGCACCCACTGACTGGGGCTCGAGCCTTTGACTCATTGGGAACCCCGTCCTCCTGGAAGACTTCATCAAGTGGAGCTTGCGATTGCCTCAGCAGACACCACCAAGAGACAGATCCAGGAGGAGAGTGGGGATGACGCACGGTGAGTGACCCACCATGGGACAAGCAGTTTCGCCACATGATTTGTTTTTGTCAGGCCTCAAGGAGTCCTTCAAGACATGGGGGTGCGTGTTAAGAAAAAGGACTTAAATTTTTTTTTCAAATACATAGGAGAATTGTGTCCATGGTTTCACCTTGAAGTGACCATTGATGGTAAAAGATGGCTTAGAGTAAGAGACTGTTTAAAACATTATTATTAAACCTTTGGCCCAGAAAAAGTGCCAGTTCCCACATTTTCTTACTGGAACTTAATTAATGAAATTCTTAAAAGTTCACCCTTTGACAATGGTACCTTACAACTTGTCAGGATTGGAGAAGAGACTATGCAAAACACCTCTCGTCTCCCCAAGGCATGCCCATCAGTTAGTATAGACATTGACCCTTCTCAGTCTCCCCAGGACCCTGGGAACCTTCCTGGTCCCCCTCAAAATACCACCCTAATGAATAAGGCTCTAATGGTTACCAGACGCCTTTATCGAGTTTTAAATCCCAGAGACACATTGACCCCTGGGACGGAGGCTACCTTGGAGAAGGAAGCAGCAAGCTACCATTCAGAAGATGCGCCACCTCTCAGGACCCTGCCACAGCCTATAGGACTTACACATCTACCTACCTCCTATATCCCTCCTGCCTTTTGTGCTCCAGCCCTTCAGGAGCAAAATGCCACCCAGATATTTTTTTCCCCACTTCCCTTGCCTAGCCTGGCTCCCTTGTGAGAGTCTCTCCAACATAGACGGGAACAGATCAAACTTTTAAAAGAATTAAGATCCCTTGACTCTGAGCTCTGTTCATTAGCCTTAGGCATGGAGTCAATGAAAGCTGACCCACGGTGGTCTAATACAAAGGCTAAGCCACTCCATCAGCCTGTTCTCGCCTTCCCAGTCACCCGCAGTCAGATAGATATGCCTGCAAAGGCTGAGGTCAAAGACTTAGAGGAGGATCAAGAGGAGGAAGCGGGGGAAATGGATCAAGGAGATCAGGACTCAGAGGATGAAGAGTTCACCCCTAGGCAGGAAGGAACCCAGAGTGTCTACAAAAAATCTTGAAAAACATAAAAAGACTTGTGCTTACAATGGCCCCACTGTGCCCTACACATTGACTTTATTAGAAAGCCACAGCGCACAATGGCTTACTCCCAATGATTGGAAATTTTTAGACCGAGCTACCCTCAGTGCCGGAGATTTCCTGTTATGGAATGCAGATTTCAAGGAGCACTGTCAGGAAACTGCTCAAAAAAAATAACTAAGGCCTCCTATAAATCCTGAACTTATGTTAAGATAGTGGGCTATGAGCCATTTGACACTAAAACTAAATAGGCACGTTTCCCTGCTGGACTTTGGCGCAGATTCAGATGGCTGGCTTACATGCTTGGAGATGCCTCCCTCAAACGGGCTCGGCTACCACTTCTTTGGCAAAAATTTGACAAGGACCCAACGACCCTTATAGAAACTTTGTTCCCCGGCTTAACCTAGCTGCAGATTGCTTGCTTGGACCAAGCGAAAGCGAAAGAACTTTTGAAAAACATCTTGCCTTTGAAAACGCCAACCCGGCATGTCAGGATGTTCTTCGACCACATAAGGAAAAAGGGAAACTTTCGGACTTTATTAGACTCTGTGCAGGGGTGGGTGCAGCCCATGCCATGTTTCTCGCCCTACGTGCCCCCTTTACCAAGGCCTTTCACAATCCTGGCTCATGTACTTGCTTTACTTGTAAACAACCTGGCCATTTTGCACGCAAGTGTCCGAAAGGCAAACAAAGCCTAGGAATATCGTCTCCTCAAACTGGGGCTAAATCGCCCCCAGCTACCCTTTGTTCTAGATGTGGTAAATGTCATCACTGGGCCAGTAAGTGTAGATCTAAGACAAATGGCCTCAGACAGTCTATTTCTTCCTGCTTCTCAGGAAACTCCCTGCGGGGCCAGCCCCTGGCCACGACCTCCCCCAGGACAAAACCAGGGGCAATAAGGTTTGTTCCCTCCCAAACTCCAAACCTACCACAAAATTCTTCCCCACAATTGCCTCCCTCCAACTAGCCACCCCAGGCAGCGCAGGATTGGACCTCTGTGCTACCACCAATACAATATTAGACTCAATGCAAGGGCACCAGATAATACCCCCTAGAATTATGGGTCCCCCTTCATCTCATACGAGTGCCCTTATTCTTGGAAGAGCCTCTGCTACGTTAAATGGTGTTCAGGTCTTCCCTGGCATTAATGATAATGATTTCACTGGAGAAATAAAAATACTGGCAACAGCTATTAATGGAGTTCCGGCCATCCCAGCAGGAACAAGACTTGCACAATTAACATTCCTTCCCTTGGATTCAGGAGGCACTTCCACTGCCAAACCTACAACGGGGGACAGCCTCCCTCGGCTCCTCTGATGTATATTGGGTTCAGCCCATTTCTCACAATAGACCCACCCTTACCTTACTTATTGAAGGAAAGGAATTCCAAGGAATTCTAGATACTGGAGCTGATGCCACAATTATTTCTCACAAATACTGGCCATCAGGTTGGCCCATCACCCCATCCTTGAATGATCTAAAAGGGTTAAGAGTCAAAAAATTTCCATGTCAGTTCTAGGGATTTTAGCTGGACTGATAAAGAGGGTAATAAGGTGACTGTCACTCTTTTCATTGTTCCTGACCTCCCTGTTAACCTATGGGGCCGAGATATTTTTAGTCAAATGGAAGTTATTCTTGCCAGTCCCAATTCCATGGTGACTCATCAAATGCTTTGTATGAATTTTGTCCCTGGTACAGGCCTTGTGAGACTGAGACAAGGACTGGTGGGGACTATAAAACCCATAAAAAAAACAAATTCATATGGACTTGGGTATTCTGATTTTTAGTGTCGGTTCCTGACCCTCCTGTACCCCATGCAGCTAAAATTATTTTGGAGACTCAGACTCTTGTGTGGGTGGATCAGTGGCCCCTTACCCCCCAGAAAAATTGGAGGCTGCCTCCTTGTTAGTGCAGGAACAGCTGGCAGCCGGCCATGTAGAGCCCTCAACCTCACCATGGAATACTCCTATTGTTATCAAGAAAAAATCAGGCAAGTGGCGTCTTTTACAATATTTGTGTGCCATTAATAAAGTTATGTGCCTGATGGGAGCACTACTGCCTGGAATTTCCACAATAGTGGCTATTCCCAAAAACTATTGTAAAATGGTTATTGACTTAAAAGTTTGCTTTTTTACCATTCCTTTACATCCCGAGGATAGACCCTATTTTGCCTTTAGTCTCCCTTGCATTAATTTCCACGGCCCTATGCAGAGATTTCAATGGAAGGTTCTTCCCCAAGGTATGGCCAACAGCTCTAGTCTTTGCTAAAAATAAGCTGTTCAAGCAGTAGACCCTGTGAGAGAGTGATGACCACAATTTTATGTTTTACATAATATGGATGATTCTTTAATTGCTGCACCTAATTACCATGACCTTAATAATTGTTACTTGGACCTTTAGAAAACACTCACTACCTTGAGACTACAGATAGCTCCTGATAAGGTTTAAACACAGGACCCTTATACCTATTTGGGCCTTAAACTTCAAGATAATCAGATCCAAATTCCTAAAATACAACTACGTGTGGACCATCTTCACACCCTTAATGATTCTCAAAAATTACTGGGAGATATTCAATGGCTAAGAACATATTTAAAATTACCCACTTGTGTACTTTTGCCCCTTAATGATATTTTGAGAGGTGATTCCTACCCCTCTTCCCCTCAAAAGCTTACTCCTGAGGCATGACAGGCATTAAACCAAGTCACAGAAGCCATTGCCAAACAGTTTGTTACACAAATTTCTTATAACCTTCCTCTGGTTCTGGTTCTTTTACACACTCCTCATATACCCTCAGAAAAATTTTGACAGGATATCCATATTTTAAAAATAAAGGCTTCCCCTTGCTTTGGGTCCATTTATCCACCACATCCTCCAAGTTTATTATCGTTTATCTTGCTCAGGTAGCTTCTATTATTATTAAAGGTCGTTTGGTTTCTCGACAACATTTTGGCAAAGACCCTGATAATATTTTAATTCCATATACTAATCACCAAACCCAATTTTTACTACAGAGAGGGGATGAATGGGGTATTGCCCAATCAGGCCATTTGGGAACAATTGATAACCATGTCCCCAATGACACCCTTTTACATTTTGTCCAGATACATCCATTCATTTTTCCCAAAATTACTCAAAAGGCTCCCAGTCCTCAAGCCCTTACTGTCTTTACAGAGGGTTCCAGTAATGGCTGTGCGGTCTTTGTTGTAAATAACCAGCCTACCACCTTTGATACTGTCTATCATTAAGCACAGTTTGTGGAATTGTTTGCCATAACACAAGTTTTTATAACATTTTGTGATAATCCTGTTAATATTCATACAGACAGTGCCTACATTGCTCATTCTGTGCCCCTGCTGGAGATTTCACCCGCCATTAAATCTTCTTCCAATGTGGCCTTTCTGTTTCACCAGCTTCAGCAGCTAATTCAGGCCAAACAACACCCATTTTTCTTAGGACACATCAGGGCACACTCTGATCTTTCCGGTCCTCTAACACAGGTAATGCTTAAGCTGATGCAGCAACTCCTACCATCTTTCCAATTTTTGGTGGCTCCATTCAAAAGGCCATGGAGCTAAACAATCTTCACCAACTAAATTCCCAGAGCCTTTGATTACTTTGTAAAATTACCAGGCAACAGGCACGAGAAATAGTAAAAGAATGCCCTGCTTGCACTCTCTCTCTCCCGATTCAACACTTGGGAGTTAACCCCTGAGGATTACTGCCAAATCAGGTTTGGCAAATGGATGTTACTCATTTTCCTGAATTTGGATAAACCAAATATATACATGTTTCTATCGATACCTTCAGCAGCTTTATTTTTGCATCACCACATTCTGGAGAGGCTACCAAAGATGTCCTTTCTCATCTTGTTTCAGCCTTTTCCATAATGGGTAAACCAATACATATTAAAACAGATAATTGTCCTCCATATAGCAGTGCCAATTTTAAACAGTTTTGTGCTACCTTGTAATTTTGTCATACTACTGGAATTCAATACAAACCTCAGGGCCGAGGCATTGTGGAACGTTCCACCTTACCTTAAAGACTTGGCTATCGCGCCTTAAGGCTTCCGCCCTTGTATTTACCACTCACAGGCATTGCCTTAACCATGCATTATTTGCCCTTTTTTTTTCTTACCCTAGACAGTGAAGGCCTTTCGGCTGCAGACAGACACTGGCATCCCTTTTCCAATTCTGATCACCCACCTGTTATGTGGCGAAATCCCCTTACAAATAAATGGAAACGCCCAGATCCTGTCCTCATCTGGGAACGAGGCTCAGCTTGTGTTTTGGACCAAGAGCTAGCAGCCCCAAGATGGTTAACAGAACACCTGGTTAAACAGGTTAATGACTTACCTCAAACCGGGGACGGAGGCGCTCCCCATGAGTACAATTTTTCCTCTTTTTCGGATCCATCCAACAATCTGTGTGAGGATCCTGCTTAAGGAACTTATGCTGAACAGGTTTGTGCACGGAGGCCTTGGCCCTCCACCTTCCAACATCATGGAGTACCTTTTTGCCCCCCCGCCCCCGTGAATGCAAGGGAGGATCTTGGACTCAGGCTTCCACTAGTTGGACCCAGACTCCTGACTGCATGACTAAGGTGGCTTACCTCCGTGCCGAGGTTGACCATAAACTCAGAGGAGTTCATCAGCCTAAATGGGTATGTGTTAACAAGCCAAAGATTATTCCCCCTAGTACAAGTAAAGCTCTCCAAAATTGTTCTGCAACCCGTACGCATACCCAGGCGATGCATGTCTCTTGTTATGTGTCGGCCTCAATTTGTGTTAACAAGCAGGGAAAATGATTTTTTGAAGCCTCCCTAATTAAAACTCATGAAGCAGGGGGGGCCACTATTCATTATACCCCCGTTCTCTTTGACCAGGGAGGAGAAGGCAAATACACCAAGCTACAGTCAGCTGGGTGCCAAGGCACTGTCGGAAAACCTTCCGACTGGCCCATTAAGGCCCCTACAGGGGTCTCTGATGGTAGAGGACCCACTTATTCTGTCAAGCATCCTCAGATAATCAAACTTTTGAAACCCCAAATCCCTGAGCTCACATATCATCCCTTAATGTAGCCGAAATCCCAGTTCCCAGGTTTAGATACCAATACATTAGATATTTTGCAAACTACCTTCTCCTTCCTTAGTAATTCCAACCCCACCCTTGCTGGTAATTGCTGGCTCTGCATGACAACAAGGGCAAGCATTCCTATGGCAGTTCCTATTAATTCTACTATGGACAATGATAATACATGCCAACCCGGATTTCCCTTTAAAAAATAGCCTATAGGCACTTTTACATTATGTCTTTTAGGTGCGATGCAGAATAATACCTATGATATGGATTTTGGAATTACTTCCTTTGGAAATTGCTCAACAGTACAAAATTATTCCTCACCCATCCCATCTCTTTGTCCCCCCAATGGCACAGTTGTTATGTGTGGAGGAAATGTGGCCTTCCCCAGGCTTCCAGCGAATTGGACCAGTGACTGTGTTCTTGCCTTATTACTCCCTGATATAACTATTGTCCCAGGAGACGAACCTCTAGCCTAGACACCTTAGTCAAAAGACAGAGGCGGGTGATACAGGCCTTACCACTTATTGCCAGCCTTGGAATAACAGCTGCTGTGGGCACAGGTACACTGGCTTTGGCACGGCTATACACCCTTACCATCGCATGTCTCAACAACTTAAAATGATGTACAAACTCTATCAGAAACCATTAAAGATTTGTAGGACCAAATAGACTTCCTGGCAAAAGTGTTCCTTCAAAACAGACGAGGCTTAGATTTGCTGACTGCTAACCAGGGAGATATTTGATTGGCCTTAGGGGAACGATGCTGCTTTTATGCCAATAAATCAGTCATAGTATGCACTAAATTTAAGCAGCTTCAAGAAGATCTAGAAAAGAGATGAAGAGAACTATTTGAAAATCCCCTCTGGACTAAGCTTAATGGATTTCTACCCTATCTTCTTCCCCTATTAGGCCCTTTGTTGGGTTTACGTTTAATGGTGACCATAGGACCCTGCATTATAAACAGTGTGGTACAATTTATTAAAGAACACATTAATATTATGGCCTCTAAGCCCATACAGATCCACTATCATCATCTGGAGATGGAAGACCACGCTGTCAAGTTTTAAAAGGATGTTCTACCCTTCTCACAGGCTGATTTCTTAAGTTTACATCCCCACAGATCTCTCTTTCTTACATAAAACTATAAGTAAAAGCTCTGACAAACCATCTTCTGCCCTTGCCATAAGGGTTCGTCTCCATGGGCCCTTTGGCTTGGGGGAAGACGAACCCATGGAGTGAGGACGTTAGGCCATAATATCGGAGGGTGCAGGAAGGACTGCAAAAGGATGGATCCACGGATCCCCAAACACAAGACCTCTGAGTGACACGCTCTGGTGCATGGCGGTTGGCATGCTTCCCCTTCAAGGCCATCTACTTCAAAAACATGCCAAGGCCACCACGAAATCTGCTAGTAAAGATGCTTGCTCGGATCAGGAGATATTCTAAGGCCTCCTAGACAAACAGAGCTTCTAACCCCCCCTAAAAACATATCCGGTAAGGTAGGTCAAATATTTTATATAAGAAAGGGGGAGATGTCAGTGCCTAGAAGGAAGTTCTCCTTCAAAGAATAGCCTGACACTTACAAGAAACAGCCCCCTGGGAGACATCCTGCCTGGGAGATATCCCACAACCATCTATCTCCCTGAGACATCCTGTCGCCATCTGTCTTGCTGAAATATCCTGAGGTTATCTAACCCCGTGAAGACATCCAGCAACTGCCGATAAGAGAGTTTTCCCATCGGCAGCATATAAACACCCTGTGAGAACAATAAAAGTTTGCAGCTTGATCAGAACTCCTGTCTGGCTGTCATCTCTCCTGTCTCTTGTCCCTTCATTCCTCCCCAACTATGTTCGATGCCCACGTTGATGTGTCCTGCCGGCCGGGACCCCTGGCACTAACCCATATCCTACTAGACTATGACTACTAATACTAATATGATGCAGGAAAATAACCCAAATAGAATAGAAATACAAGCAGTTCAGAGGAGGCATGGTGTATAGTTGGAGTTGCCTTTTCCATGATATAGGGTAGGTGTTATAAATCTAGCTAATTTTTAATTGAAATAATTCTCAATGTGTTTTTAAAGTTAAAAAATATGTGAATACCTGGGTCCCTTTCTCTGTAGCCTATTCACCACATGTATTTTATATGCACATATAGAATCCTACATGGTATCACACGTATATTCTTGTGAGGTGGCTGACTTAGCAGATTCAAATTGTGAGAAGAGATCACTTCTCCTAAACGCTGTTGGAACTGAAAATTCAACATATGGGGGAGCCTCCTAGTAGAAAAACATTATACATAAATCCATGTTAAGTAAAATAAATATTTTTGCATCAGTGGATGATATATATTTCATGAAGAATTTCGATTGGCATATATATTGCTACGTTTTATTGTCTGTGTTTGTGTTTTGTGTGTGTGTATATATATATATATATATATATATACTCTCCAAATTGTTCAAAATATAAAATATATGTGTCCTATATACACTACCTAAATTAATTCATGTTCATGTATGTGGATTCATAATCAACTTTTCACAAGATTATTCTCAGAAATATACATCCACCTGAAATACATATTTGTTTTCTAGTACTGAAAAGTAACTTCAGTGAATGGTGCATAAAATCCTATTATTTCTACAGTAGCTGACCCAGTTTAACATCAATGCAAATAGATTCCTATGGGACATGATGTGTATTTTGAAGTTCATTTTATTTAACACTGGTACATTACTATTTCTTCAGTTTATGCACACCATAGGATATATATTTCATCCACAGGTTCACAAATTAATAGGCATTTGTTTCACTTTCAATCATTTCCTGCTTCAGAACACATGTATTCCTCCAGGTTTCTTGACTGTTCTTCTCATGAGACTTCTTTCCAAACACATTATTTTCGATTTCCATAAAAATTTGAAGCAAAACTCCCACACTCTTCATGATAAACCATAACCCTAAAATTACCATTAGATGTATAACTGGTTGGAATGAATGATTGTATATCAATATAAGATTTCCTGTATATTTTCAGATAACAATTCAATCCATTATTTAAAGTTGGAACCAGTTATATAATTTATGTTGAGTGTCTATATGGAAGAAGCTGAAGGCCATTTTAGAGGGTTTTGGTTTTAATTGTGGTCATTTGTTGGTGGTTGGAAGAGATGACTGGGTCCACCTGGGCTTGAACACTGGTGTGATTTCCCATAAGACTGAGTTCTGGAACCGAACTCAGAGAAGTATTGCCATGAAGTCATGTTGGGATTTTAGGAGGCCACGTATGAGAGTCGCTCTAGGAAACTGAGTTCTAGGCCCAGGATGGGTTCCCACATCGCCATGGGAATCTCATCCAGGATATTACATGATTTTATTTTTAAAGAGTTGGCAGCCATAATTAAGAGACAAAACACACATGGATCTCACATTGTAGACCTCAATGGGCCTGGCTTCATGTGACCTTTTGCCCCCTCTTTGGGAAGCCTTGCCTGTGAGAGTTCTCCAGAGGTTTCATTCAAATGAGCTTCCTCAAAATTTTATGGTTCCTGGATGAATGGGAAACTCACAGTGGCTCCAAATTCATCCTTGAAAAATGGCGAGATAAATACCATGAAATTTTGGACATTCCCTTGACCAGGTGGCAGTGGAAAACATTTCCATGTCCTATTGCTGATCAGGAGTATACCAGACAGTGCCTTGATTGACTGGGTTTCATGAAAATGCTGTAGAACAGAGATGCCAGTAATTTGGAGCCTTCTGAGTAGTGAGCCTAGAGTAGTGGTTAGCAAGTGTGTGATAATACATCTGTGCTGTGGCCATGGAGATCTGCCATTGGCTTCCAAATGTCCTGTGACTGACATGGTGCAGCCAGCAGACAATTATATAAAAAGGCATCTTGGTATATGGAGACGTTTCTGGGCAATGTTCAGAATCAGGTTGCTATGGACAAGGGCGCAAGCTATGTGGGATAGAAGCCTGGTTGGTGCGTTCTCCAGCAGACACTGACCAACCACATGTGACAGAATGCCGTGCAGCACTGCGACCCATTTGAACTCCTTGTATTTTGTGAAGCCAATACCAAACTCCCATTGTAGCAGCAAGAAAGACCATTAAAAGTGGAGTATTACCAAAGGGCTTCACAGTCCACACGGGGAGAGGCTTAGCCCCAATGGCCATTGTTTACCTACAAAAAGAGAATTCATCACTGCTGCACCATGTTCATTGGAAAATAAGAACACATGTCCTTCAGGTCACATAGATGCATATCTAGCTTTGATGGTCTCACTACAAAGGAAGCTAAAGCTACTGACAACAACATATATTTCAAGTGCCCAGCCTCAGAGGCAGTTTCTCAAAATGTCTTTAGGCCAGGAAACCTCTATATTCATAGACACAGGGTACAACTTTTTGTACCCCCAATACTAATTTATACGTCTTCAAAATATTGCTCCCAGAAATGGTTACGAGAAATACTCATGTCACCTGATCTACATATACATTGTATCACAGTAATATTCTGAACACAAAATGCAAAGGTCACACTTATGATTGTACCAAAACCTAAATGGAAAGTGAATCTGCATTACTAAAATCATCCATGTCCACTTGCCTAATGCTCTCAAATGTCAATCCTATTGATGACTACATATTTCTTTTTTCCTAAGATTATATAATTAAAGTCAACCCTGTTGAATGTGTAATCCTATCACTAACTTTATGCTTTGCCTGATTTCATAATGTCTCTATTGATATCTGCTTTCCTACATGTTTTCTCCAGTTCATCATTGTGACTGACTCTTCACATGTGCTGACATTTACATTCACTCTCTATATGAAACCCTATTGCTAAAGGACTTTTTTTCCAAATCCAATATTCACTCTTCTTCCTAAACCTACCAACTATATTCCTAATCTTACTGACTATCCCGTTTTGAATGGATGTTCTTTTCTACATTCAATCATCCAAGTAAATGTCAGGTGAGCGTCAGAGGAAGAGACCACCCAGAATCTATCTCATGCAACAGCAAAGGGTTTATTGGGGGTCCAGCGTGCTGGTGCTCATACCTCACTTGAATAGAGCAGAGAGCACTGAGAACAGCTTAAGCAGAGCTTATATACTTTCCTTGAAGAGGGCAGGGAGGGAATTTTATTAATGGATCAGGGCGAGTGGGCAGTTTGCACGCAACCGGGTGAGGGAGTGCATTCTGTAGTTTGGCCGTTGGGGACAGCACATTCTGGGAACAAGATTAGCAAACATTTCTCAAGATTTCAACAGTGTTTTGTTAAGCGTACAGAAAAACAGGAAGTGACAAGTGCCTATTTTATTAACCTTTCATTCCCCACTTCTTCTTCTGGCTACTTTTAGTCATAAAAGTGATCATTGGGGGGTGTCACATTTTATGTCTGCTAGTGGGGTATTAACATAAGTTTAACTTGTCCAATTTGAGATTGGAGAAAAGAAATTACATGGTTGAGCAAACAGAGTTTATAGGTAGCAATAATATGAGGAATACACAATTTGAAAGGGTTACCAGTCTTTTCCAGTTTCCAGCCAGAGTCTCAACAGGCCGCAGGCTTGAGATGAGAGGTATGGATCCAGGAAATGATTCTGTCTACCTTTACCACTGTAGGTGTTATAAGTAGCACCTGGTATGGTCCTTCCAAGCGGGGTTCCAGGGATGACACCTGATGTCGTCTTACATAGAAGAAGTATCTTACTTGATGTTGATTTGGAGTCCTCTTGTCCCCAGGTTGTTAGGCAGTGGCCATCTGTTTTCACAGGTATCCTGAGTTCTTTCAAGAGCTTTAAGTCTGTCAAGCAAGGGGGTGTGAAAGGGATCGTTAGGTCTTAGAGTTGGAGTTAGGTCCCTTACTGGAGGAGGGGCACCATAGAAAATTTCATAGGGGGTGAGGTTACACAAAGAAACAGAGGGAGTATTTCTTGCATGAAACAGTTCATAAGGCAGTAGCATAGTCCAATATTTTATGCCGGTCACTAAGCTTAATTTCGTTATGGTCTCTTTAATGGTTCTATTCATTCATTCTGCCTGTCCTGAACTCGGGGGTCTATAAGCACAATGTAACTTTCAATAAATCCCCAAGGTCCTGGCTAACCCCTGACTTATGTGGGTTATGAACGCGGGTCCATTATCACACCCTATTACTTTAGGCAGGCCGTATCTTGGAAAAATATCTCCCAGGATCTTCTTCACCACAATTTGCACTGTTTCTTTTTTTTTTCTTTTTTTCCTTTTCTTTTTTTTTTTTTGGTGGGAAAGGCTTCAATCCATCTAAAAATGTATCTACAAAGACTAGGAGATTTTTAAGTCCATAACTTGCTGGCTTTATTTCAGTAAAGTACACTTCCCAGAATTGTCCTTGTCTGGTTCCTCATAGGTGCTTTCCTGCAGGAAGCTTGGAAGGATAAGAATTAACCAATTGATGGACCTGACAGGCTTTTGTTAACCATTCAGTTATTTCCTTTAACTGTGAGTCGGTTAGTGGAAAACTCTGTTCTTGATCCTTCATGAATGAATGTAGTTTCTTTGAACTAAGGTGAGTGATTTGGTGTACATTATCTACTGACATAGTTAGAGCTGTGAATATAGGAGTTTTTACTGAAGGATTTAGAAATTCCACTTGGGGGCCTTCAGGGTTAAAAGTTATTTTGGCCTGGAGCTTGCTGAGCAGAACTCTGCCCATCAATGGGGCCGGGCATTCTGGAATTACTAGGAAGAAGTGATGGATTTTTCCTTTCCCCTGGTCCCAGGTCCTCTTAGTTGTCCAAGCCCGATATTTACTGCAATTAGCCCCTTGAATTAGAGACCTTTATTTGATAGAGGGCAAAATGGGGCCTTAATGGCTGAGTATATTGCCCCTGTATCCACTTCAATGTTTACTGGGGTGCCCTCCACTTCAAAAGTTAACCTGAGCTCGGGGAGGGGATCTGATCCCCAACTTTCTTAGTCATCCTCGAGAGTCAGAATGGCTGGCTGGCGTGGCTGTCTCTTTCTAGGCCTCTCTTTGGCCCAGTGTCCTTTTTCTTTACAGTAGGCACATTGATCTGAGGCCAGGGGTGGCCTCTAGTTTGGGCCCAGGTATCCCTTCCTGTCTCCATGTTTCTTATTTCTGGCCTATTTGTTGTTGTGACCAGGACCTTAGTCAATTCCTTAGTCTGTCTTTTGTTTCTTTTATCCTCCCTTTGCTTCCTTATCTTCTTCAGTTTCTCTCGTATAGTATACCTTTTTGACTTCGCTGACTAAATCTCTGAAAGTCATATCTTGTAATCCATCTAAGTGTTTTAAATTTCTTTAAATATCCAGGGCAGCTTGCCCAATAAAGGCCATCATGACAGATGCCTTTTGAGCCTCTGCCTGAGTATCAAAAGGAGTATATCTCCTATATGCCTCCATAATTCTCCCTAGAAACATAGAGGGAGATACGTCAGGCCCTTGAATAAACTCTATTACCTTGGCCAAATTAGTTGGTCGCCTAGCAGCCACTAAGATACCCGCTATTAGAGCCCGGAGATAAGTGAACAGATGCTCCCTACCTTCAAAGGTATTGGGGTCCCTGTTTCGTCGATTCTAGGGAAAGCCGGGTTGAATATGTTGGGAAGTTGTGTCAGTCACCCACCTGGTCTGAGGATATTATTTTCTAGCTTCCAGGAGGATTCTCTTTTGTTCCTCTGTCATGAAGAGAGTCCCTAGGTGTTGTTGGCAGTTATTCCAAGTAGGCTGGTGTGAAAACATCTATGAATCAACCACACCTGAGAGACGAGTGGGGTCCTCGGTAAAAGGGGGATTGTTATTTTTCCAGTTATATAGGTCTGAAGAGGAGAAAGGCCAATACTGGTAGGCTTGCATTTTTTCGCCATGACCATCATCAATCATTGGCACATAGGGACGGAGGGGGAGCATCACGGGAGTTCCAGGGTTTTCAATCATTCATTGCCGGTGAGTTCCTTTAGCCGGGCCAGGTTCCTCCAGGGGAGGAGGGGCTGTGTGTGCCACGGGGGAGTTTTCTGGAGGGTGCTGGGCTGGCTTAGCTTCCTCCAATGGCGGAGAGGCTGAGTCAGCAGCAGGGGAATCACTTAGAGGGTGTTGGGGGTTGGGAGACCAGGGCAAGGGATAAGGAGAGGGATGAGAGTCCAGTAGAGTTAAATCTTGTGACTTAGGCAGAAAAGACGGTGGAGGAGGAGGAGGAGCAGAGGGTTTGAGAGATCGTGGGGGAAAGATTAGGAGCGGGGGCAGGGGCAAAGAAAGGCTTCACCCATGGAGGAGATTTGCAGAGGTAATGCTGGGTTAAGATATATGGCTTTTGATCTGGATGGCTATGTGGCCCTTCCTGAAAGACAATATCTCTGACTTTTTAAATTACTGAGAAGTAGAAAAATTCTTCTAAGGGCCATCCGAATCCAAAGGTGGGCCATTCTGAGTCACAGAGAGTCTGCCAGGTCCAGCGGTTTACTGAAAAAGAAAGATTCTGAGCCCTTAAGCGGAATTTGGTCCAGTGATCAAGGGTCAGGGACAGAGGCATTGAAGTGCTCTTTCCCATAATGAAAAATGCACAAACAGTAAAAGCAACGACACATGACACAGACAAGACAAGACAATAAAGACAGGCAATGGACGTCCAACACTGAGACGAGGACTGAGTAGCCGGCAATACCTGATGGGCTGGCAATACCGAATCTGAAACAAAATATCACTGAGTTAAGGAGACTATTGTTCCTCGATTTTCAGAGTCCTCTGGGGTGTCCCTCAGGGTGGTTGCCTGTGGCTCTGTGACACATCTGTCAGCCACCGTGAGAGAAAGCTCACGCTCTTTATTGACAGCCATTTTGCCAAGACCTAACCTGAAACCTGACACCAGAAAGAGGCGCCTTACGAATCCCGAGAGGAGCCTGTTGGGGTCTCTCGTCCGCTGCTCCCAGAACTCGGTGGAACCTCCATATGTAAAGGTCGGACGAGTGTCAGGCGAAGAGACCTCCAAGAGACTGTCTCATGCAAAAGCAAAGGGTTTATTGGGGGTCCAGCATGCTGGGGCTCAGAGCTCACTTAAATATAGCAGAGAGTCCTGAGAACAGCTTAAACAGGGCTTATATACTTTCCTTGGGGAGGGCAGGGAGGGAAGTTAAGTATACAGAAAAACATGAAGAGACAACTACCTATTTTACTAACTTTTCACTAACGACTATACTTTGCCAGATTTCCTAATGTCTCTATTGATATCTCTTTTCCTACATACTTTTCCCAGTTCATCTTTGTGACTGACTCTTCACATGGGCTGACATTTACATTTACTCTATACCCGAAAAGCTATAGCTAAAGAACTTTTGGTGCAAATTCTATACTCACTATCCTTTCTAAACTACCGACTATCTTCTTAATCTTACCGACTATCACTTTTTGACTGGATGTTATCTTTGACAATCAATCATCCAAGGCACAAGGTCCAATGCAATTGTATATTGATGTACCTGCGACATCTGTGCAGAAAATATATCAAAGCTAAGTATCACAATCAAGGTCCTAATACACTTCTGGGTTTTAAATCTTACCTAGATTTCTGTTTTCATACTTATATTTTACCTATATATTCTTGTAATTATCGCAGGTTATCAATACCATTTTTCATTCAGCTGAATGATTCCTAACCCAAATCAAACCTGTTATTAACCCTAACCATTCACTGTTGCCTCAATCTAACTTTACAGAAGAGCAGGGACAGAGATGGTCTTACAATACAAAAATGTAGGATTCATTCCAACTACTGAGAAACTCAAAGGTCCATGCAAAAATGATCCCTGCAGAAGTTGTAGGCAGCTATGTAGGAACTGAGAGAGCAAAAGTCATCTTCCATTGTAAAAAACCTGGTCAGGATGAAGGAATGTGTCTGAATCAGCCTCTGTCTTCTTAATTTAGAGAAGAAGGACCAAACCAGGCCTGTGTTGTGAGCTGTTCCCGGGTGCCTATGGTTGATATACCATTCTAAGTTGTGAAAGTGTCACAGGAAGTAGGGGCAGCCTCAATTTCATGGGACCCTTTGAAACAACTGTTAGGACAACGTGGTTGCCAAGGCAGTGACCTTATTCAATTCCTGAAGGAAGTGACCTCACCTAACATCCTTAGAGACAGAACTCTCTGAACTTGGGATCCAGGAAGCCAGTCACCCAAATCCACTCCCAGTCCCACTCCCAGGGGTCTCAATTTCTTGGATTTACCAAGGACAGATTTAGTCTTTCTTGGTACATACTGATGTGAGGATGGCCAAATGCCAGAAAGCTCTGAAAAGTCGACTTTTTTTTTTTTAGGTATTGGATCACCGCTGGCTCCTCAGTACTTCACAATGTTGACCAAAGAGACCAGATCTGAGACAGGACAGGCCATTTTGGGGGAAGAAAATATGGCCCACAATCAGAGAAACTCTGGATAGTCACAGACCTACTTTGGGGAAGGAGGTGCCTTTGTGGGTGTGGGTGTGAGTTTGTGGATTTGTCTCATGTTCTCAGAATAGGTAGGAAAGTCGGTATGTTTGGTTTGGTTTAGACTGTTTCGAGTAAGTCGTTTGACAAGGCGAGTGTTTCTATGTCTGTGTATCCCACAGTGTCCATGGTTGTAGACATTAGAAAAGAGAATGCATCAATTGATATGTCCTGTCTAGTTGAAAGCTTCCCAGCATTCATCCTGCCCAATTTATGAATGGATTTCAGCTTGCCTTATCGATGGGCAACACTTGCTATCTTTCAAAGTTTCTGCTTTCTTCCTGAATTCTGGCCACTCTCCAGAATAGGCTCATGGTTTTGTGTCCAATATATGTACCACTTCCAAGCCCTGTGACATCGTCATGTACTGGATAGCTGAAGGGAATGGCGAGCATCTCAGAAAACTCTGATACCAGTGTGATCAGGATAGTCTCAGTGGAGAAAACCTTTGGGTCTTTTAATTATCAATTGTTCTGCTGCCCTCAATGTCTGAAAGGTCTTTGCCTCAGGCCACCCCTTTTTGATGCCTAAAAAAAACTGTTTACACATGGAAATGAATGGGCATCACCTGAAGCTTTTTGCTTAATTCCATTGGAAAGGTTGTGTCTGAATCAGCCTTTTGGCCCTGTGTGAGGCTTAGGCTTAGATTCTCAGCACCTGATGGATCTAAAGAAAGATTCCATGTGTGCATCCAAAACCAAAATAGCCAAAAGAGCAGTCATTCTGTATGAAGTCTCTCCCCTTCCTTTGTGAGGTTCCAGACCTACATCAAGTTAGAATAGGAATGCTTTGGGTCAAATAATTTCTTCAAAGCCCTGCAGAGGCTAGCCCATAGGTGCTTGGGTTTCCTCATGTCTCCAATTCAGACAAAGAATCTAAACCCCACAGTAGTCCTCAAATTGGAGAAGCAGAGAAGTATTAACAGCAGGCCTATGTGATCACACCAGGTTCACAGGAAGGGTGTCCAAACCACCCTGATTTTAGGCAAATTAGAGGCAAGGGAGATTATTTTGGAGACTGTCTTGGTCTGCGCCCCTCATCGAAACATCCAACCAGAGGTTATGAAGAGTGTTTATATGAAATATCATGAGGACCATGTGGGAGTGTGTTGGTTTTAATTGTGGTCATTTGTGTGGTGGTTGGAAGAGATGACTGGGTCCACCTTGACATGATCTCTGGTGTGATTCCCCTAAGAGACTGAGTTCTGGAACTGACCTCAGAGAAGTATTGCCATGAATTGTGTTGGGATGTTAAGAGACTACGCATGAGAGTCACCCTTGGAAACTGAGATGTATGCCCAGGTTGTATTTCCACAAAGCACTGGGAATCACAGCCAAGATATCACATGATTTTATTCTGAAAGACTTGGCAGCCATAGTTGAGAGTCAAAACACACATGGACCTTACATTGTAGACATCAATGGGCCTGGATTCACGTGACCATTTAGCCACTCTTTGGGAAGCCTTGCCTGTGAGAATTCTCCATTGCCTTTTATTGACAAGAGCTTCCTCAAAATTTATTGGTTCTGGATTGATTTGAAACGCACAGTGCATCCAACTTCATCTTTCAAAAATGGCTAGATAAATACCAAGAAATTTTTGAAATTCCCATGACCAGGTGGCACTGGAGAACCTTTGGATGTCCTGTTGCTGATCATGAGTATACCAGACAGTGCCTTGATTGACTGGGTTTCATGAAAATGGTGTAGAACAGAGATGCCAATAAATTGGAGGCTGCTGAGTACTGGGCCTAGAGCAGTAGTGGGCAGGTGTGTGATAAAACATTTGTGGTGGGGCCATGTGGATCTGCCATTAGCTTCCAAGTGTCTTGTGACTGAAATGGTGCAGCAAGCAGTCCCTTCTATGTAAAGGCATCTTGTAATATTGAGAAGTCTCAGGGCAAGTTTCAGAATCAAGTTGCTATGGTCAATGGGGCAAGCTATGTGGGATAGAAGCATGGTTCGTGCATTGTCCTAGAGAAACTGACCCACCACACGTGACAGAACTCCCTCCAGCACTGTGTCCCAGTTGACCTCTTTGTATTTTGTGAAGCAAATACCAAACTCCCAGTGAAGCCGCAAGAAACACCATGAAAATTTTAGGATCACAAAATGGCTTCACAGTCCACACGGGGAGACACTTAGACCCAGTGGCCACAGTTTAGCTACAAATAGCAAATTCAGCACTGCTGCTAATGTTCAGTGGAAAATAAGAAACAATGTCCTCCAGATCACATAGATGCAGACCCACCTTTATTGGTCTCACTAGAAACGAAGCTAAAGCACTTGACAACAACATATGTTTCAAGTGCCCAACCTCAGAGGCAGTTCCACAAGAAGTCTTTAGGCCAGAAGAGCTCCAGTGTGTGGAGTGTTTACCCTGTCCCTTACTTTTGGAAACTCCTTAGCATATTCCATTCCAGATATGTATTCACAGATTTTCTAACTCTTCTCCTCTAATTTTGTCTTACTTGGGGAGTAGGTAATGTCAAGCCATTGTTCTGGGTGACAGTGGGAACAATTTTTTGTAGCACATATTTGCATACACATTGGATTCATTTTACAATTTTCCAGTCAAAATGGTGAATCCCTCACACTAACCCCTACGCTACTAAACTCTGACTACTAATCATAATATGATGGAGAATAATAACCCAAACAGAATTGAAATACAAGCAGTTCAGAGGAGGCATCGTGTATAGTTGGACTTGCCTTTTGTATTATATAGGGTAGGAGTTATGAATCTAGTCAATTATTTGGTTGAAAGAATTCTCCATGTTTTTTTAAAGTTAACAAATATGTGAATTCCTGTCTCCCTTTCTCTGTAGCCTGTTTAGCACATGTAATTTTATATGCACATATAGAATCATACCTGGTATCACACGTATATTTTTGGTGAGGTGGCTGACTTGGCATATAGAAATTGTGAGAAGATATCACTCCTTCTAAAAGCTGTTGGAACTGAGAAGATATCACTCCTTCTAAAAGCTGTTGGAACTGAGAATTCAACCTATGGGTGATCCTCCTATTTGAATAGCATTATACATAAATCCATGTTCAGTAAAATGAATATTTTTGAATCTGTGGATGATATGTATTTCATGATGAATTTCGATTGGCATATATAATGCTACTTTTTAATGTCTCTCTGTGTGTGTCTGTGTATATATATATATATATATATATATATATATATATATATATATATATATCCTCCAGATTTTTCAAAATATGAAATATATGTGTCTTATTATGCACTCCCAAATTTCATTCATATTCATGTATGTGGATTTATAATCTACTTTTCAAAAGATTATTCTCAGAAATATTCATCCACCCGAAATACATTTTGGTTTACTAGTACTGAAAACTATCTTCAGTAAATGGTGCATAGAAATCCTAATATTTTGACATTGCAAGATGGCCATGAATAGAGTGCATCACACCCTTTGTACTGCCCCACTTCACATGTGAATAAGGAGTTAGAATGACGAAAAAGTATCTTGTTAGGATCTTACAGAAAAATGGGTGTGCCTGGAACCTAGAAGAATGATTTCCACCACCAAGGTCCTGTAATTGAGTCTCAAACAAGAGCCAACTATGCGACCAAAGATCTGGGATGACTGATCCGTGCGGCCCGTGCCATGGCTACAGACGGCGGGCCTCCACCGAGAAGCGACCAGCATGCAGGGAGAAACGTTGCTGCAAATTCTGTGGAATCCGGCTGGCTCACCCGCCACTGAGCCCGGGGCTGAGCTCGGGATTTCAGATGGGGAAGAAAGCGCTACAGTTCTATCCCCCACAACCGAAACTCCATCGAGGAAACCAACGGCCACCATCTTGGAGAGCTGAAGTATCCACCGCCACTCTCCGACAGATTGCAACAACAAAACAGGTGTGTGTTACTCAGCTTATCTCCCATACAGCAGGTAATTTGCAAAAATTCTCTCTTAGGCTTTCCGGGGGAGGGATTACCAGAGAAAGCCTTCACAAAGACGGGGGGAAAACTAGTGGCACCTGACCTTCAACTTCCCCTCCCATCACCGGTGAAAACGAAACTTGTCTAGCCAGCGCAATGGGTGGGGCAAGCGGAAAAATTCAAAACAATAGAGTGCCAGGGTTCCCAATAGACACCCTCCACACCCAAGAAACGGCAGGCAAAGAGTACAGTTTGATCTGCCAAGAGGCATCACTCAGGGGAAATCTGGTGTAGCAGGGGAAATCAGAACTCGCAGAGGAAAGCAGGGGACTAGAGGACAGACCCGCTTGACTAGGCGGCTGGAGAACGCCTGCCCACCAGCAACCAATCACCCGCTGGCTGCCTGTGCAATTGGGCAGCTAGAGATCACCCGTCCGCCAGTGACAGCCCATTCACTGATTGCATGACTGGATGGCTGGAGACCGCCCGCCCGCCAGCGACCGGGAGGTGAAACCAACCAGAGACAGTCCAGTCCCACCCCCCCATTCAAACACCCCGGCAAGGAGCCTGGGGCCCGCCATAGCAGACAGGTGACATCACTGGAGCTCAGCTGTCGGAATTCCTTCCAAGCGGAATCCACTTTTGCAGGCATAGTCTACAAACAAAAAAGAGAGACAACAGAGATATACAAAACCAAAACAAATCTATTGAAGAGAGCAGAAACACAGCAATCAATAGAGCTGAAAAGTAATGTGAACATCATGAAAAAACAAGGGAAAAAAATTCTACAGGAAGACCGAGAAGCATCAGAAATAGGGATAGGGAAAAAAACTCAAGGCATACCTAACTCAGATGGAAAGGAATATTAGAGAAGACATGAGGCAGCAAGTCCAAGCAATAAAAGTATATTTTGAAAATCAAATAAACAAACAAATTCAAATGGCAAAGAACGAGCTTTACCAGGAGATAGAGATCTTAAAAAGAAATATCAAACAGTAATCCTAGAAATGCAGAAAACTATAAACCAAATTAAAAACTCAAACGAAGAATATCACAAATAGACTAGATCAATTAGAAGTTAGAACATCAGATAATGAAGACAAAGTTTATCAACTTGAAAAGAATAGAGTAAA